>NC_052488.1:15370859-15427070 GCF_009730915.1 Dioscorea cayenensis subsp. rotundata | reverse complement strand
TCATAACCCTAGAGGGATACTATACTCGAACATCGCTTTCTTCCTTAATTTCTCTCTTGCTATTTCCCGTATTTTCTTGTTTTCATTTTCTCTTATTCACACACAAAACACTCCATTATTCAGGCTATTTTTTGGATCTAGAGTTATTACTAGTACTCACTTTCTTCCCTGTGGATAGACACTTTGTGCTTACACACACTTTATTACCCGATCGACACGTAGACTTGCATCCCTATCAAGTTTTTGGCGTCGTTGGCTGGGAAGCTTAGTGATATTAGGAACACTTGAATATCTGTTACTTTAGCTATTTATTTTCTAAATAACTCTAAATATTTACTTGTTTCATTTTGGAAACACTTGTTTAACCCGTTCAATTGCCAATTATTTTTAGGTCTTCCTTATGAAGATGATCCGTGCATTAATTGAATAGTTGGCCATTATGAATGAAAGGTTGGATAATGTTACGCAACAAAGTTATTGGGGGAAAGAGTGATTATGTTACAAGAGGTAGCAAGGAGGATACAATGACCAAGTTATGTGACCAGTTGTTCTAGTTTGAATTGAAACATTTTAAGAATTCAATCCAATCAGACACTAAAAGCAGCATTGGATCACTTTGTATGTTCATTGGGAGAGCAATGAAAGGGAGAGTTTAGAGTTTCATCTTTTCCAAAACAACAAAGTGTGATGTCAGTGTCAGTAGGTAAGAAAGTGGAACATCAAGAGAATGACAATGCCTTGCAATCACTAGTGACAGATGAACTAAATGCAAAATACAAATTAGGTTTTCAAAATGAGAAACTGAAAACGACAATCGAAGAACCACCCAAACTCGAATTAAAGAAACTGCTGGAGCATTTAGAATACGCCTTTTTGGTCAAAAATTCTAAACTATCAATCATCATCTAAGCTCATCTATCTACTAAGTAAAAGAAGAGGCTAGTTGAAGTTCTTAAGTAACATCAAGGACCAATTTCATGGAAGATCTCTGACATCAAGGGTATAAATCTTTCATTTTATACCCATAAGATCTTAATGGAAGAGGATTACAAACCAGTTCTCCAACCTCAGAGGAGACCAAAGCTAAACATGAAGGAAGTGGTAAAAGCTGAGGTGATTAAACTATTGGACACTGGGGTAATTTATTCGATTTATGATAGTGCATGGGTTAGTCCCGTCTAGGTTGTACCCAAGAAGGGAGGAATGATGGTTATCACTAATGAAATAAATGAATTGATCCCTATTCATACTGTTACAGGATAGAAAGTTTGCATTGATTATAGGCGGGTGAATGATGCCACAAGAAATGATCATTTCCCTCTTCCATTCATCGATTAGATATTGGAATGACTGTCGGAGCATATGTTCTATTTTTTCTTAGATAAGATATCAGGATATTTTCAAATTCGTATCGATCCAGAAGATCAAGGGAAGACAACTTTCACATGCCCTTTTGGTACATTCACATATACATGAATGTCTTTCGGCCTATGCAATGCGCCTGCCACATTTCAGTGCTGTATGACCGCCATATTCGATGACCTTATTAAAAATATTATGGAAGTATTCATGGATGATTTCACTATCTTTTTGGACTCTTTTGAACAATGCTTAAACAATTTGAAGAAGGTCCAACGCAGGTGTGAAGAGACAAACTTGGTTCTAAACTGGGAAAATTGTCATTTGATGGTTCACGAAAAGGAATAGTTTGGGGCATAAGATATCACAAAATAGGATAGAAAGTTGATCAAGTGATGATTGAAACTATCGAGAAGCTTCCACCTATGTCCTCAAGTAAAAGCCAGATGGAGTTTCCTTAGGCATGTGGGTTTTTACTGACGTTTCATCAAAGGACTTTCTCAAAGATAACCCTACCTCTCACCTAGATTTTAGAGAAGGACATGCCTTTTGAATTTTCCACTAAATGTCTATCAGCATTTGAGACACTCAAGGAGAGACTAGTAAAGGCACCGACTATTATAGCCAATGATAGGAATCTTTCCTTCGAAATCATGTGTGATGTGAGTGATCACGCTATCAGGGTTGTCCTATGGCAATGAAGGGACAAGCACTTTTCAACCTACATACTATGCTAGTAAAACTCTGAATGATGCACAAGAAAACTATACCACCACTGAAAAGGAGTTACTAGCTATATTTTTTTGCATTTAAGAAATTCCGTCCCTATCTTATTTTGTCCAAATTCATAGTTTTTAATGATCATTCTATACTTTGTTATTTGTTTAGCAAAACAAATTTTAAACCAAGATTAATTCATTAGATTTTTTTTTGCAGGAATTCGATATGGAGATTAAAGATAAATGAGGCATAGGGAATTTAGCAGCCGATCACTTGTCAAGACTTGAGCACCAGGGCAAAAACATAAAGAAGAAGTGCACATTAATAATTCTTGGTGAGCATCTCCACTCTATTAATACATTAGGTAAAGTTGATACACCTTGGTTTGCAAACAATGTAAATTACCTCATTGCTTACATCATTCCTAAGTATATAGCCTCACATCTTAAAAAGAAAATCTTTGTGGATGTGAAGCATTAGATATGGGACAACCCATACTTTTTTCTAGTTTGTGCAGATCAAGTCATCCGATGGTGTGTCATTTGGGACCTACTGGAAGATAGTATAGTGCCAATAAAACTGCGGCGAAAGTACTCGAAGCTGGCTTCTTTTATCCATCCATTTTTTGTGATGCACAAAGGTATATTCAATGCTGTGACAATTGTCAATGCACATGTAACATTTCTCGTAGTTTTGAAATGCCTTAAAACCCAATTGTTAATTGTGAAATTGTTTATGTCTGGGGTATTAATTTTATGGGCCCTTTCCCCACTTCTTTTGGAAAGAAATACATCTTGGTAGCGGTAGACGATGTGTCTAGGTGGGTTGAAGCTCAAGCTTTGTCTTTTGATGATGCTAAAGTTGTTTGTAGGTTTATAAAGAGGTTATTCTCTCAGTTTGGGGCACCTAGGGCAATTATCAGTGATAGCGGCACTTATTTTTGCAATGTCCAATTAGAAATGGTTATCAAGAGATATGGTGTCAATCACCGAGTGGCTAATCCATACCATCCTCAAACTAGTGGCCAAGTAGAGCTCTCTAATCATGTATTGAAATGAATCGTAGAAAAGACAGTAACCATTGGTATGAAGGATTGGTGCAAAAAATTAGATGATGCTCTTTAGGCATATAGGACGGCTTATAAGACACATTTGGGAACCTCACCGTACTGGTTGGTCTACTGAAAAGCATGTCATTTACAAGTGGACTTCGAGCATAAAGCCAATTGGGCAACTAGGTTTTTAAATTATGAATTAAAAGCCATGGGGGAAAAAGGAAACTCCAATTGAGTGAGTTAGACAAATGGCAGCAAATGTTGTATGAAAACTCTTGTACCTATAAGGAAGGCACAAAAATTTATCATGGCTAATTGATTAAGCCAGGATATGAGTTCTGTGAAGGAGATCATGTGTTGCTCTATAACTCTGATTTGAAACTATTTCTAGGAAAACTTAGAACAAGGTAGAAGGGGACCATATTGCATTACTCAAGCATTTTCCCATAGGGCTATTGAGATCGCAAATCTGAAACATGGTACATTTAAGGTAAATGGTCAGAGGCTAAAACATTACTTTGCCGATACTCCTAATCAGGGTAAGGAAATTTTGCAGGAGAGGGCCCCTTGATGTGGACATTTTAGGAACGTCAAGCTCGTGATGTGAAACAAGCGCTTCTTGGGAGGTAACCTAAGCAAGATTTTCTGTGTTTTGTTGTGTTTGAGTCTTTAGTTGTTGGTTTGTAATCTTGTTTGAGTTGCAATAAATTGCTCGGTTTGTTGTGTATCTTCATGTGTTGGTTGGATGCTTGTGAACATAGATACTCATTTTTGCTTCCCTAGGTCATACATGTACTTTGAGCTTAATTATAGGAAACATGGTAAACTCTGCTCAAATTTTTAGGACTCTAATAGGCTACTTACGCCGGAAACCTCAAACAGAGGGTATTACGGGCATCTCATGGCCCGTAAGCCATCCCACAAGGGTAGTACAAAGAGTCTTATGAGTGTATTTACGGTCTGTAAGTCCTAGAGAGCATAGTTAAGAGGTTCTTTATGGGTGTCATACGCCCGTAAATGCACCCGTAAGGGTCATCCAGAGCACCTTACGGGTATATCTTGAACCCTTATGGCTCGTAACCTTATGGTGAATTAGCCTATGTTCCTTATGGGTATCTTATGCCCGTAAGCTAGACGTAAGAACAAAACAGAGAACTTTATAGGGTGAAGTGGTTAGCCGCATACGGTCATAACTTGGGTCACTAGAGAAAAGTACCTTTTTAAGGCAAACCTTACGGCCGTAGGCTCCTTGTAAACACCTAGGGGTTTTAGCACCGTTAAGTGAGAAGCTGAGCTTTTTCTTTTCAAAAGTTCTTCACTTCTCCTCCTCTTTGGTCAGCTGCTACTACTCTTCTTCTTCCCCAACATATGGATTGGAGGAGTTTTCTCCTCCTCCCTTGTCGGACTGCTCTCTTTCCATTATTTTTGCCGAGTGATTCTCTTCCTCCCTCATTTCTTGAGATGAAGTTTCTTGTATTCTCTTTCACACATATTCAGGCATTCAGTTCAGGGTTATTGAATGACAATGTTCTCATGCTATACATTTCATTATTGTTAACGATTGGTTAGTGTGCATATAAATTTTTGGGATTCCCTTGCACAAGGTGACCCTTAAAGTCTGAGCTCAAGGCTTACGATCGTAAAAGAGCCGTAAAGGTGAAATGTTCTCAACCTTATGGCCATAATTCTGCCAGTAGGCAAGCCATAAACCTTTTTGTTTTGGTTGATCATAATAGCTAATCATGTCATTTATTATGTTGGATGACTAATGTCAAACAGATGTCTACTAAACCACAAAAGAGGGCCGCTTAGAAGGCTCATCATCCCAGCAAGTGCCCATGGGAACCTCAAGAAAGTTGGGAAGGGAGGGATCATAAAGGAGACCATCAACCATGCAAGCTTCTACATTTGTTGAACTTAGCTTTTCCTACTCATGTTTTCAAGAATAGTACAACTGTTTGAAGATGAAAAGATTTGGTAAAGTCTGTACTATGGATTGATAGGTCTAGGAACAGTAGGTTTGGATGAGGTAGTGCATTGTTTTCTCAGTACATAAGGGTAGAGTCAATTGTTTGACATTACAGAAGAAATGTACCGAGTTGCTACAGTTGAGGTCTTGAGCACCATTGAGATAGATCACCATTTGACTAGTTTTGACAGAGCGGGTTCCATACGATTTCAGTTATTCAGCGTACAACACACCTTGAGCTATATAGAGTATGCCATGTTCTTGGGACTCTATGACAGTGAGTTCGTCATGACTGCGGAGAATGACCGGTTGCATATTGACTATCCTCGAGGGGAGATAGCATACGGAGTGTGGAGATGTTTTCTGCTCAGGAAGAAACTATGAACCTTGCTTGATGAAGGCTTCATGCATCATCAATCCTACATTGTGGTACATTCACACAGTGATAGCACGATCATTCACCGATAAAGTAGACAGTCAAGGGGTTGTGGGAAAACAATAGATTCTGTATCTGTACAGCATGATGGAACATAGGCCACTTCATCTCGGATCCATCCTAGTAGAGTTCCTAGCCCATCAGGGGTAGCATACACGTTTGAGTTCCATCTTTGTCGGACCATATATTACACATCTCATTTGAGGCATGTATTTTATTGGAGAGCTGGAGGGTTAGGTCATACTAGCTAGCACAACATCCCTAGGTATGGACACTCTTAGATCTATTAGGATGGTTATGCGATGAGGGTCACAATATGTCTTCATTTCTCATCCCAATAGGCTACCTCAAGTTCCTGGAGATGCTTTAGGAGACTCTTCTGACATTACGACAGAGAGTGACTTATCATCCCCCTCAACTACAGATAACCCCGAGAGCATCGACTCGTCTTTCCCGATGCTGTTCTGCCATCCAGTAGTTGCTGACTAAAGTTAAATAGCTGCAAGAGGACCAGTAGGAGATTATAGCAGTATAGGCCCATTTTGTCATAGACCTGCGCCATGCTTTGGACTTACTGCACCATTTAAACACCCTATCTTCGGTTCTGGGGATAATACCAGCTTCTATTCCAAATGAAACACTTCATCACCCTCCGATTGATCGAGAACCATCCTTCGACGTGGTTGAGCATTGATTCTCTTTTATTTTATTTCGTACTTTCATTTCAAACATTGTATTCAATATTTTTAACATGGGTTGACCTTGCCTAGTTTGAATTTATTTTAAGACTATTAGTGGATTCTATTTTTTGTTTTTATTATTTTATCTTTGATAAGCTTTAATGTTCTTTCTTAATACCTTGAAGGATTTATTTGCAACATCCAACCTCCTCAATTATAAAAGGGATGCTCACACGGTCAATTCTAGACCTTGAGTAACCCCAAACTTCTAGGGCACAAGAAAGGAAACATTAGACCGGTTCTAAGCAATAATGAACTCTTCAATATGAACCTGTGAAGTAATCATATTCCACTATCTCCTTAATATCTTTTGCATTGCCTTGCATGCTTCTCTTTTACACACATTAAGGACAATGTATGATTTAAGTGTGGGGGAGGGGTTTAAGTTTCATTGTAAACTCATTTGCATGCCAAGTTGTGACTTATGAAGGTGCATTGGAAACGTAAAGGAGTATCTTAGTATTAGAGTTAACACATGAAAGTTTGTTCCATTTTGAGTTCTATTTTTTTTAGTGTGGACCTTATTCTTGGCTACTCACCTAATTAGAACACACAACTTTTCTATTGTGGCAACTTAGACCATGTTGGATTTCTTTTAGTTTTACTCATTATACTTCTTGAGGTTGAATTGAGAAAATTTTTTGCAAATTTGAAAAAATTTGTTTAAAAATAGAAAGGAGAAAAGTTGAGAAACGGAAAAAGCTACCCCAATTAGAATTGTGAAGCTACTCTCGACAAGCCGGATATTATGTATGCCCTAACGAGAGAAAGAGCTACCTCTTTAGGTAAGTGAAGGCTACCATATTTTTAGTAAAAGATGCAGAAAGATCTACCTCTTTTAAGTATGAAAGCCTGTCATTGAATGTTCACGGGAAAGGGCTACCTTGAGAGATGTGTAAAGCTACCACCTTTTGCATAAGAAGTTTTTGTGCGAGTGTATTCTTTTGGAAATCCTCTAGGTCGAAACAAATCAAGTAGAGAGTTGTAACACACACACAATGATAGTCTTGAATAGAGTGTGCACTATTCTTGGAACTTGAAGTTTTTACCATGCTTGTATTGTGGAAACTTGAAATATTTGTGAAGCTCCTAAATTCTGGATCACCCGAGGTCCTGCACTTTCTCCACTTGTGAAACTCCTAAAGTTTAATTGTGGGGAATTTGATGAGTGTACAATGTTCATGTATTTCATATCAATTTGTACACTCAATTGGCAGGTATAATCATATTGTGGAATTCGATGCCTGATGAGTGCATTTCTTATCATATTTATTTGCCCATAATTCATTCTTTTACTCATCCTTTAGTTTACTTTGTTGAATATTCGGTGCTATTCTATGTATATTTGTTTTTTGTGTAGGATTCTGGAACTCAAAGCAATTTGGAGTGAAATCGGGGATAAAATGAGCAAAGAATGAAGATTTTGCTAAGTGCTCAAGTTGAACATGGGCAGAACATGGCCGTGCTCTATTCCACCGATTTTCTAAGCCGGGAAGGCGACCTAATGATATTTCAAGCAAAGGATCTTAGGCCAAGCACGGTCTCTGCACAACTGTACTATTCCCCCTGATTATTGCAATCTGAAGATAGTTTCTGCCCGGGGGAAGCACGCTCAAGATGCTCCTAGCATGGTCGTGCATAGGTGAAGCATGGGAGGAACACAACCATGTTTTTCCAAGGTTTGGACCGTGCTCCTCCCCCTGATTTTACAATGCCAACACTTAGCCGATTCACTTAGAAATCTCAACGAGATAGCATGGTCCAAAACACGACCATGCTTAGACTGTGTTGAGCCTCAAATCAGCCTTTTAACTCCAGTTTTCTAGGGTTTCTAGCTCATCTTTGTTTGGGGGTTTTATTCTCCACCGGGAGGACTTTGATGAGGGTAAAGATCAAGCTTCACTACACCACCTAAGGGGATCATCCGAGGGCATTACTCTCTTGTTATTGAAACCTCGATCCTAATCTGCCTGATAATTCCACTTGTTCTTTCCATTACTTGTTTCATTTTCTTTCTTTAAACTAAACCCATTTCTTGTGTAACTAGAGATTAGAAGAAGAATTAGTACTTTAAGCCCAGTCCCTGTGGTTCGACCACCCTACCCCTCATGGGGTACCACTGTATTATTTTTGTTTGGCTCGTACACTTGCGGATAATGCATTAAGTTTTTGGCGCAGTTACCGGGGACTGGCAACTTTTAGGTAAAATTTGGACTCTGGTGATCTAGTTTGTTAATATTGTTCATATTTTTGAATATCTATTTTTCCCTTTTTCTTTTTAATCATTCTTTTTAGTTTTATTTTTGTTTCATTCTTTTAATTCTTTTAAGCTTATACTGATCTTTCTTAACTCATGTAGGGGTAACTATTTGGGCTTACTGGGGGACTTCTTCAGAAGCAGCTTTGCCATCATGGAGGAACTATTGGCTACTTTGAGAAGTCACCCTTGTGCACACAATCACCATAATGGGGATACCAGTAGCCCCGATGACGAGCAAGGTTTGGCGGAACTAATATCGAACTTTTGTTAGCAAACATCACAGTGGAGTCAATTCATGATTGCGGAGATGGATCATCACCAAGAAAAACAAGAACAAGAGATGAGTGTGAGTCAGGCAATGTCCGTCTCAATTGATTTCACCAAGGACACATGAATAGGAGAAATTAAGGACTGCAGGTTCAATGATGAATACTTTACCCACATTGGCAGTTGCGAGAATGATATTTTAGTGACAACCACAGATATTAAAACTGGGAGGTATGGAAGATGTAGTTTCAGAACCAATAGTGCCTGCCTCTTCAGAGAAGGAGCTCAAGGAGCTAACTACACATTTAGAATAAGCATTTTTTGGATGAAAACTAGATGCCTATCATCATTTCATCCACACTCATTGCATGTAAAAAGGAAAAATTGGTGGAAACACTACGAGGGCATAAGAAGACCATAGCGTGGGGTATTTCCAACATCAAAGGGATTAATACATCATTTTGCATGCATAAAAGTTTGATGGAGGATAATATTAGACCCAAGGTTCAACCTCGACGGAGATTGAACCCCAATATGATGGATGTGGTCAAGAAGGAAGTAAAAAAACTTTTAGATGCTGGAATAATTTATCCAATCTCAAACAGCCCATGGGTTAGTCCAGTCTAGGTTGTACGGAAGAAGGGAGGAATGATAGTGATTTCAGACAAACACAATGAATTGATCCCTACCCATACAGTAACCAGATGGCTTGTCTGCATAGATTATCAGAAGCTGAATGATGCTACACAAATGGACCATTTCCCCTTACCATTAATTGACTAAATGTTGGAACGGTTAGTAGGTCACAAATACTATTGCTTCCTTGATGGGATGTCCAGATACCTTCAGATTCCAGTCGCTCTTGAAGATCAAGAAAATACCACTTTCACATATCCGTATGATACTTTTGCTTATAGGAGAATGCCGTTCGGCCTTTGTAACACTCAGAAACTTTTCAAAGATGCATGATGTCAATCTTTGATGAGTTTATTGAAGACTTTATGGAAGTATTCATGGATGACTTTTCAGTTTTTGGGGATTCTTTTAATGGGTGCTTGGAAAATTTAAGATTAGTCCTTTGAAGATGTGAGGAGACAAACTAAATGCTGAACAAGGAGAAGTACCATTTCATGGTAAGAAAAGGGATTGTGCTAGGCTGCAATATTTCTGGTGAGGGGATTGAGGTAGAAAAGGCCAAACTCGAAACAATTGAGAAGCTTCCCCCACCTAGATCAGCGAAAGATGTTTGAAGTTTTCTTGGTTATGTTGGTTTTTATAGAAGATTTATTCAAGATTTCACAAAGATATCCAAGCCATTGATGAAACTCCTAGAAAAGGACACATCTTTCATTTTTAATCAAGAATTCCTCACAGTCTTCTAGACATTAAAGGAGAAGCTAGTCAGAGCACCGATTGTGAAGGCTCCCGAGTGGGATCGCCCTTTCAAACTCATGTGTGATGCAAGTGATTGGGCAGTTGGTTTAGTGTTGGGGCAGAGGCATAATAAGCCGCTCCATCCAATCTACTTTGCAAACAAAACATTAACACTAGCTCAAGGGAATTACACCACCACAGAAAATGAGTTGCTAGTTGTTATCTATGCTTTTGATAAGTTTAAATCTTACCTGGTGCTTTCTAAAGTCATAGTGTATATTGATCATGCAGTAATCAGATAACTCCTTGCAAAGACTGATGCAAAACTACTACTAATTAGATGGATACTTCTGTTACAAGAGTTCCATCAAGAAATTCGGAACAAGAAGGGCTCAAACATTGTGGTGGCAGATCACCTATCTCGTCTTGTACACACAGATGAAGATGATTACAAGCACCAAAGAATTAATGATGTTTTCCCGAAAGACCATCTTTATTGGGTTCAAAAGAAACCTACCCAAGATGATGACTACCTTTGGTTTGTCGATTTCAAAAACTACCTGATAGGATAAATCATTCCGTCACAGTTCTCATACCAATAGCGAAAAAAATTCTTATCTGATGTCAAACAATATTTTTGGGAGGATCCGTTTTTGTACAAACTTTGTGCTGATCTGGTGGTGCGATGTTGTATCTCACATGCAAAGGGATGGGAAATCTTGAAGCACTATCATTTAGGAATGGTACGGGGTCAATTTAGTGTAAATCGTACAGCTGAGAAGGTTTTAGAAGCTGGTTTTTTCTGGCCGTAGCTTTTTGGTGATGCTCAAAGATATGTTGGAACTTATGATCAATATCAGAGAAGTGGAAACTTTTCCAAGTTTGATGAAATGAGACAGACCCCTGTTCAACAATGTGAAGTTTTCAATGTCTGGGGAATTGATTTAATGGGACCTTTTCTTAGCTCAAATGGAAACAGATATGTGTTAGTTGTAGTTGATTTTGTTTCCAAATGGGTAGAAGCACAGGCCCTTCCTTCAAATGATGCATGGGTGTTGGTCAAGTTCTTGAAAAAATTGTTCTCTCGATTTGGCAATCCCAAAGCAATTATCAGTGATCGGGGGACTCATTTTTTTGTAACTAAAATTGTTCTCCTGATTAGATGATGCTCTTTAGGCTTACATAACAGCATATAAAACATCCACCGGGCACATACCCTATCATTTGGTCTATGGCAAAGCATGCCATATGCCTGTCGAGCTTGAGCTTCAAGCATATAATAAAAAATGTGATGTCTTTTACTGCTAAGTAAGGGCAATTATGTAATTTGAGTCTTATTTTCAAGGGTAACTTTTTTGGGGTAAAGCACAAAATGCCTCTAAATCTTCAAAAATATAGTCTCCTAAAATCTCAAGATATCATTTTGGTAAATGTAAATACATAAATTAGCGAAAATACATTTTCATAAATCATTTAATCAGCATATAGAAATATTGGCAGAAACATATCATCTAGGTTGAATTACAGAGCTCGTGAAAATGCCTTCTACTGAAAAATAATGGCATTAAAATTAGAATTTTGTAAATTCTATTTAAATTATAATTAAGTTAATTAAATAATAAATCAAGATACTATGAAGAAATATTCTAATTTTGTGATTATGATTTTTTTATTTCTTCTTTTACAGAATTAATAAAAATGATTACATAATTGCACATGGATAATTAAGGTGAATATTAAGTCAAATCAATTAATCTTGCTATCTATGGTACCTAATTCTTGGTTCATCAGTGTCCCTTTTGGTTATAAATAATAAATCTAACTAGCTTTTTTAATCAATTTCTAAAAAATTCTTATAAAAATAAGAGAATGTTCAAATTAAATTTTAATTTGTTTTAGGATAAAATAGTAACAAATAATTATTTTTATGAATAATGATATTCTAATATGAGAATGATGGATAATTACATAGTTAATTTGATAAAGTCACATTGAAACTAATATCTGTCATCAATGGAAAACAAGTTCATCACAGTCATGTGCCTCCTAGGTTTTCATATGAATAAATATAATTAAACATTATTTTGTTTTTCTTATTTTTATTTATAATAAAATTCCTAATTTAATTTGAATCTAAATTAGTTAATATAGACTTAAATTCCCTATGCTCGCCCCTAGGTTAATGTTACTTACTAGTGCGCATCATACAATAAAAATAACATCAACAATATAAAAAATGCAGAATCAAATTAACAATACCATTGGCATAAATAGTAAACTTGTGACTTATGACACATAAAAATTAAACTGTATAATCTTAATGCACCTTCTTCAGTTTTCTTCATAATGAATAGCAAGAGAAATTTTAAACACCTTTCATTGTACTTTTGCATTATTTTTAATAAAATCTTCAAAAAAAAGTGAGGAACAATCGTCATTTGAATTTTTATTTATTTTTAAAATAATGCTACTAATTTATTGTTGTAAACAATAAATTTTCAAATTTTATATTCATAAATAATTATTTAATTAATACCACAAAGTTACATTGAAACCAACATATGTTGTAAATGGAAAACAAACTCATGCCAACAAAGTGTGTTTTGGATTTATTTATAAATAATTATAACTAAGAAAGAATTCTTTTATTTTAAAATTTTCACAACTTCATTTTAGAATTAGGTAGCATAAATTTATATTACCAATATCACAATCACAATTTTTCTTATACGGGTATCTATTAGTCATATAAGAGCAAGCCTATACCATCATAATTGATTACAAATTGTTAATAATAGATGCTACTATTTATATTTCTGATAAAAGCATTCTCTAATTGTCAAACCTAGTACTGCCTAGCATTCATCTCATAATTCTCATTTCAGTGATTTTCATCTTTTTAGTATGTTATTTCTTAACAACCTAACATTTTGACCTATACATCATCACCGATTTAACAACCATTGTATAAAGTTAACCTTTTAATCTAAGAATTATTCATGATCACATAAATCTCTAAAAGTCTCTCTCTATTTTATTCAACCTACCTTAATGCAATTTGTGACATCATTTATAAGTTTCCATCATGGAATTATAGAGCTTAAACACTGAGAACTTATATTTCTACCAATCTTAGTGTCATCCATCCTTACCCCTTTCTCCTATCTAATCACCTTATTACTGTAACTACATTATATATATATATATATATATATTCTATCTTTATCTTATTTAACTTGAAAGACTAAGATTTTAAAATGTTACTCTATTATTCTCAGTACCAAAGATATTATTTCTCAAAGAAAGTTCAGTGATAATTCCCTCCAATTTATGTTTTTTTCATACAAGAAAAAGATACACTGCTATTTAAAACAATCAAACATATAAATAAGCAATAGCAATTGTCTTAACTTCTCAAATTAAACACTTAAAGTGTCTTTCTGATGCAAAAGGAAGTTACTTTTGTTGCCCAGAATATGAGATTTTGCATTATTTCTGATCAAACAATTCTAAAGACTTTCCAAATGAAGCGATGAAATGAAAACCATGATTCATACCCGTATTTAGAGACAATGTTGGTCTTTTTGAAACATAATCAAGCATATAAATAAACATAACATTGATCTCAAATTTTGAAACAAGCAAGCCCTATTACCCAAATTGTGAAATTTATCATTGTTTTCTTGACCAACCAAGCAAAGTTTAGGACTTTGGTGGAAATACAATTGGCCTTTTAAAATCTATCAAACAAATTAAGAACAAAAACAAAGGTTTCAAATTTTGAAACAAACATTGGAACTATTTTTAATGAGCAAACAAACAACCCTCATCACTTAGTATGCAAAATTTAGCAATGTATCTATTCAAGTTTGAGAGTTCTTTGAATGAAGCAATGAAATAAAACCCAAGACCTAAAAATATTTAGAAATAATATTGGCTCTCTCAAAAGCAATTAATACATACAAAGAAACATTACCAATGGTCTTCAAATTCTGGAATTCAACACTTCACTTTTTCATAGGGAGAAACAAGAAATTTTTCATCATTGAAAGTGCAGAATTTAGCATTGTATCTATACAAATCAAAGAGATCTCTAAATAAAGAAATGAAGCAAAACAAAAGATTCAAATTTTGATATTTAGCAATAATATTGGCTATGTCAAAACAATTAACACATATAAAGAAACATTGCCAATGGTCTTCAAATTCTAGGATTCAACACTTCACTCTTGTCATAGGAAGAAGCAAACAATTTTCACTAGTCAAAATGAAGAGTTTAGCAAAATATCTATACAATTTCAAACCGACTCCAAATGAAGAAATGAAACAAAACCCAATATCCAAACTCTAATATTTAGCAATAACATTGGCCATCTCAAAAGCAATTAACACATGTGATAAAGACACATTACCAGCTATTTATAACTAATTTTAAAACTCCGAAGGTCTTCCCTCTTTTAAAGTTAAGGTGAAAAACCTTTGCTCTATTGATGCCCTAACTACAAACTTCACGTAATTTTCTACGTTTGTTTTTTTTTGTCATTTTCTTTTCTTTTTTTTTTTAGGTTTTTGGAGTAGGACCCTGGAGTAAGAAGCCTCTTTAAAAGGCTACATAGTTTAACAGAACACATTCAGAAGGAACTAACTTATGTAGTATTTATGTTTCCTCAAAAAATATTAGGTGCACACTCTTGGTCAACTCTTGAAGTTGTGAAAGCAATAACAAATAAATAGATAAGTAAAAAAATAAATAGCACCCAAAATTGTCAGAGAAAGGAAAAAAATGGTTTGTTTGTATGATCATTCTAGCCTCTTAGGGGTATTTTTGAAAAAGGACAAACTTATTGATCCAAACTGATTTACCTTCTGTAGCAACAGGATGAACAAAATGCTTTTCCTTTGCTATTTTCAACATCCTTTCCATGGTGTTAAATAACAACTACCAGTAACTCTATCAGTAGACAAGAATATTATAATATCATATATAGTAACCACAATAGATTTTATGTAGAATTGAGATAGAAGATGAAATGGAAAGCATTTATTGAACTCACTTGTCCTTGAGATTCCCTCCTTGTTGCGATATGTGGGAGTTCAACCACTTCACCATCCAACACATGAAGTATTCTGGCCGACATAACAGATGACCTCTAATATTTTTTGAACAGTTTAAGATGATATGCATTTGAGCTTTCAGCAAAGGATCAAGCTCAAATTCTAACACAAAGCTTAAAATCTACTATCAAGACTGCATAATAAATGCCAGAAAAGTGTTGTCTCCTCTTGCTTTTTCTACAAAGACATAAAAGATAGCAAATTTAGTTTATACAAAAAAAGGATAGGATTAGTATGAAATTAATTTGTTTAGTGAAACTTTGCTATTACCCAATGACAATCTAAGGGATAAGGTCTTGAGAAGTAATCACAACAACAATGGGGGTCAAATGATTACTATAATAAAATAGTATTGAAATTTCTAAAAATCATGGTGGGAATATTCAAGTGGCTAGTAAGAATATGACCATACACTCACATGGAAAGTGCAAGTACCTCAGAAAGCATAAACTTGGCCTCAGTGGATGAGTGTTTTCCTCTCAGAAGTCTCCATTTAATAATAGGATTTTCCCTTAAGCCATTGAAACCATCATCTTTCAGCTTCTATATGAAAGAATTTAAGCCCAAAGAGATCGGCATGGTCTAACATGAAGTAATTTTTTGTAAAATCATAATGGCCTGCTTTGCGCCCGAAAGAACTGGTCACTAGCTAGCCGGACGAGTGATAAGGGCCCAATCATAGAAAATGATTTCTATTACAGTGATCACAATAGAGACATTATTCCTTTGGTGGCTATTGTTGTAAAAAGTGACAAACAAGGAAATTAATTGTTTTCACAACAAGAGTTAATTAAACATGAGTGGAAAAAACCCACATCTATACCTTTAGATTAGCTATATTACTCTTTTTAATGCAACCAACATGATATTCCCTCTTACGTTATGACAATTACAAAGAAATAACATTTCTTTCGATGATAATATTTCTTATTTCTTTATAGTGATTAATGGAGATTATTTGAAAACTATCCATGATTTCACCCACTAGTATGGCTTAATAGAAAGACATAATATAGAGGTAGAAAGGTGGTTATATAATTTACTACGAGAGAAATGTGCTTAAGAGTTTTGTATCAAAGTTCAAAGGTATAATTATATGATTGCCAACTTTGTTGGATGTGTTAATTAAGTGCTAAAGAAAACAAGAGACCTTCCTATAACAACTTTTGTTTAGTAGTCAACTTATTTTGGACTAGCTAAGCTGTTTGTATGGAAATGCATACAAGTGAAAGCTCTGACTGGATCAGGTCAAATCTTATATGAAGCACTAAAGAAGAAAATTCATTAAAACCAACAAGTATCATGAATCCTTTATGTTCATCGATTTGATTGTGAAAAAAATTCTTTACCATTATGGTGGTATAGCTGGTAATTACTTCACTAAACTGAGAAAACAATAATGCAACTACAGTGAGTTTCAAATTCTTCGTTTTCTTTGTCCCCATATTTTTGTAGTGTGCACATCCATTCATCTATGATGGTAGGAATATATGGATAGTGTTTAAAAGATTGAGATAATTCTTAATATATATATATATTAAAGAGTTTTAGGTCAATCAAATAAGGGATGCAAGCCATATAATGGTCAATGTTTATGTCCTAATCGTATGATGTGAAAACCTTTCATATGGTACCCAAAATCTATTAGTAATGAAATGGGCATAAAGAAAGGTGGTCAGCCAAATCATTGTAGTCTATTTTGAAATAAAAATTATAGTTGTTGAAATTGTCCCAGTTTTGCTAGTCTACATAGTCGAGTTATAATATAACCTAAATGTTGTAATTGTTACAATCTATTTATAATATATGTAATTGTTTTCATTCATTTACGATATGATATTAGTTTGCTTTAATTATTGTGAAGTGTAATCATTATTAGAAAAAATAACATTTACAAAATATTACTCTAAAAGAAAAAAGCAAATAATATAACAACCAACTATTGATGGTTCCATTCCTCTATAAAACATCGAATAGGGTGAATATCTAAATTTGGTAGTTCAAGTGTTATATACCTTCTCATCTGCAAGTAGATCATCATTTGATGAATCTCTTGACTCTTACAATCCTTATTGATGTTGATCTCTAACCCAGTTCACAGATGAAGGTAGAAGGTTCAAGTTCACAACAAAGAACGATGGGTTTGGGGGTGATTTACAAACTTGTCAAAAAAAGTTGACTTAATCAACCAGATTTACCCCATTCAAATAGTGCAAGAGGTTGATGCCCAAATAGATTCCGCACAAACTGTAGCCCCAAATACATTAAATATAAACAAGGATCAATTGAATAAATTCCAATCTCATGAGATAATTGACTGACGGCAATGCTAACTGATGCTCAACTAACTTGTATCCTTTATTATGTGGTTAAGGTAACCTATGAAGTCATTGTGATGGAGGATTTGGTGGTGGAACCTCTTGCATTGTCCGTCGTAATGGCACTAGGTGGAGCTTGAAGAATATTAACTCTCTTATAATGATCCAATAGGTGTTGGTGTGTCGACAAAAATTTTTATACTATTAGTAGTGTACTAATCATAAAATAATATCATCCCCTTTCTCTTAGTTGGAACATTATGACTAAGGCAGTCATGTCTCTCTCTCTAATACCAAATCCACTTAGCATGAATTATCTCCCAATTTGTGTCCACTCTACAATGAAGGGCATGATCATAATTTGGTCCAAATTGTCCGGCCATCCTTAAGATTGGCAATGGAGCGGGGATTATGCAGTGCATATGTTCCCCGATCTCAACCCAACTCCACATTGTCCGGCCATCCTTAAGATTGGCAATGGAGCGGGGATTATGCAGTGCATATGTTCCCCGATCTCAACCCAACTCCACATGTGTCCATGACCTCGTCCCACAACATTGGATCTAGGGATAATATTTTCCCTTCCCGATAGCTAAAAGGAAATAGGATGCTGTATTCATATTTCCCTAATTTATTTTTTACAGATATTGTTATTTTAAAATAATATATATATAATAAACTAAAAAAATTCATAAAAATTTAATAAAAAATAATAAAACAAATCACAACTAATGGAATTTTATTTTCGCTACCAAATGTTTCTGCAAACAAATTAAAAAAACCATTTATAAAATTCCATGAAGGTAAAATATAGACAACAATTAGTACAAGTTGCTTTAATTAATGTGATTTATCCACCTTTTAAAAAAAAAAATTAGTACAAGTATAGGGTTTTATTTATTTTTCATTTAGTAATATTTATTCAATCATTAATAATTTTCCAATCAAATAGACATATGGGTTTTTAAACCTTTTCTTTTGAGATTTATAATATGTGTGTATTTATATATATATATATATATCATATTTATAGTGTATATAATTTAAATAATACAATTTCAAGGATAGACCTAGGGTGAGGATTGTAGTCCCCATCCCTACCACCTTCTCCGAATTTCATCCTCGACCCTAGCTCCGCCAAGATACGGAATCAGGCTCTCCATTAGGGATAGTCTAAATTGGCACCCCTTAGTCACCACTATTAATTTGGTGTGAGCCAATAACTTCAAAACAAATTATTAACGTTAATGTGGGTCTACAACAGATAGTATGTATAAATTTGAAGTGGCAGGACTGTTGTTGTCTTCTCCATATCATATGACCTTCATATAAACTATTTAAAAATTAAGAAAAAAATTAGTAATGACATGAATTTACGGATAAAAAAATTATTGTTGGTATCATTTTCCATTTTCCCCCGAATTTAAGTGTTATATTTACAATCATTCAAGTAATTATCTTCTAATTTTGACATTATGATTGTTACTACGGTTATCATCATCCCTTTTAATTTGCATCTAGTTAATTAAAAAAATGAGTAAAAATTAAATTTATTCTAGTTGATTAGAAAATGAATTATCACTTGAAATTGCTCTAGACTATGGGATAAAAAGAAAAGATACAATAGATGCACTTGTGGAAATATGTTAGAAATTCTATACCAAGCCTAGGATTGAAGCAATATTATAATTCCACTTATATTCGTCAACAAGCACATGCAAGCAATAGTGACATGTATAGCATTGCTAGGCATGCCGATCCCTCAACTATATCTCTCAAAGTCAACAAGATTTCATGAAAGCAGTAGCTAACTGACATAAACCCTGTTTTTACTTTGAAATTTCTGGCTTCAGAACACAACCAATGAGCCTTAGCATATGAACACAACATTACAACTTATTTTTCATTGGCTTACATCATATAGAAATACACCAAATGTTTCTTAGAGCCTAATAAATTAGTGTTATTATTTGCCCTTTCCTTTGTTCGAGCAGTAGGAGAAGATGAGCAACTCTTTGCAGATAGTAGGTCCTCAACCGGATATTTGTTTGATAACTTCATTGCCTTTAATTCCAATGGCCATCTCTCCGCTAATATGTTGAAAGGACTAGAATCGTTCTAAAAAATGATGAATTTGTCCAAATGCTAGAACCCACATTTCTAAAACTTGATTATATTTGATCAAGTTTAACACATAATTCCTTTGAACTAGCATACGTCAAAGTAAAATATAATTAATGTTAAAAGACAATACAAGCAATAATGTTTTTCTTAGCAAGCTAATCATTGTCTACAATTGCAATAACATACATTTAAAGAGTTTCATGTGTTGGATGCACTTGTGTCCAAGTATATAATGAGCACTATAAGAAACATGGGTTGTAAAGACTCAAGTTGCCTGTGGATTTCTGAAATCTGCCCCTTTACCTAGATAGAGATTACAAAACCCTCACCATTCAAGCCCTCTTCTCATCGCCCCACAGTTGTAAAGACTCAATCAAGTCTTCAGTCCTTGGCTTTTTTTTTTGGCCTGCTTAATCGATTCCCATAGAGTCCATGACTGTGCTTCTCGACAACATTGGAGATGTACACATCAATGCATCTAACTATCGGCTCCCAAGATGTTTTATAGCATTTGTGATATGAAATACGAGATTGTTGAGATTGTCATCTCCAGATGTTGATGTTGCTGCAAGGGTGGTGTTTTTTCAGGGTAGCAGTATCTTAGTTCGGGTGTTTCAGTGGAGTTGTTGAAGCTGTTGTTCTGGGAAAGAGTGGAACGGTTGAAGCTTCTCTCCTGATAGGTAAGGCAGGAAACTCTATTGAATGTGAGTTATATGAATGTAATAGAGGTAGTTGGTAGTTATAGCTGACTAAGATGTTAGTTGTTGATCAAGAAACAATGTCATTTGGATCAATTGTGAGTTTGAATCCTAGCCACATGATTATAATAAACAGGTGGGCCCTTTGTGGGAAATAATCTTAGCCGTTGGATGTAAATATAATAGCCTAATGGTTCTGTGGAAGAAAGGCAAGAAATGAATTGTTGGATTTCTTTTTTGGGCAAATTTTAAAAATAAACCTTGTGGTTCCCCAATTTGTAAAAAAAGGACAGAGGTTTGTTTTTTTTCCCATTTTTAACCTACGTGGTTTCCCCAGCTAGCAAAAAAAAGGCAAAACCGTTAACAATCTTTTAACGGTGTTAAATCATGGGGGAAAAATGGTCAATTTATTATAAAAATGCCACATGTCATGATGAAAACATGTTTCCAAACATGATTTTGTTTGTTTTTTTTTTGGAATTTAAGTTTTTTTTGTTTACTAGAATTTTGAGAGAGATTAATAGATTAAAAAAATATTTTTTTATGTCAAATTAGATGATTTTTAAATAAATTGACTATTTTACCCTTCTTAGGTAACACCTATAAAGGCGTGTTAATGGTTTTTCCCTTTTTTACTAGCTGGGGAAACCACATAGCTTAAAAATGAAAAAAAACAAACCTCTGTCTCTTTTTTTGCAAAACTGGGAAACCACAAGGTTTATTTTTGAAATTTTCCCCAAGAAACAAACAAGCCGTTGGATGTAAATATAATAGGCTAATGGTTCTAGAGAGAAAGACAAGAAATGAATTGTTGGATTTCTTTTTTCTAGTGGTTCTTGTGTTCATCTTTCTCTTATTCTTCTTTGTCTTCTTCTCTTTTCTCTATGTTCTCATAATTCCTCCATATCATTGGTATCATCTGTCTGATTTCCATGGCTAATAATGAAAGAAACAAGATCTGCGAGATCTTTAAAATCTCAACAAGGAGTCTAATGAGAGGGACAACAAGGCGTTAGACGAGATGAGTGAGCATAATGCCAAGGCTTTGGAAGAATTGAAGTTGTTGGTACCGGTATAGCAATTCAATCTTGCCATATGGCAACACCTTCTCTGCAGTAGGTTCCTAATGGTGGAGCTAGAATCTTGGTTCTAACTTGAGTTATAATGGTACAAGCCATTATAACAAGTTAGAGTTTCCAAGATTCGATGGAGTGAAGCTAGAAGAATGGTTGTATAAGGCAAAGTAATTCTTTGACATTGATCATACTTTGGAAGTGGCTAAATTTAAGTTGCCATCAATTCACTTTGAAAGTAAAAGCATTTGTGAGAATAGAAAAAATAATTTGGATATCAATTAGGGAAAAGAGTACAATGGTATTTATAGAGAAATATTAGGGTTTTGTGGTATGGGCCCAATATGTCACATTAACCAATCTAAACTCTAACACTCCCGCTCAAGATGGAGCATATATATCTAACATGCCCAGCTTGTTATATAGATTACTTAAGACTTTAACACTTAAACCATTGGTGAAGATATCTGCTAGTTGCTCAGACGACTGGGTGTATGGCGTAGAGATGACTCCCTTCAATCCCATATCACGAACATAGTAATAATCAACCTTCACATGCTTGGTACGCTCATGGAATGTTGGATTACTTATAATGAAGATGGTGGCTTGATTATCACACAACATTTTCATAGGTATCATGATGGGGAATCCTAAGTCAGATAGATGAGACTGCACCAAAATCATCTCACAAGCTGTCTGTGCCATTGATCTGTACTCTGCTTCAGCACTCGATCTTGAAACCATAGTCTGCTTCTTGCTTCACCATGTAACCAAATTTTCACCAACATATGTACAAAAACTCAATGTAGACTTTCTGTCTCCTCAATCGCTAGCATAACCCGAGTCAATATAGGCTGCAATATCTAGGTGACCATGATTCTTGTAGAGAAGACCTTTATTGAGAGCTCCTTTAAAATATGCAAGAACCCTTAGAGCACCCTGCCAGTGAACTTCTTGTAGCTTATGCATAAACTAACTTAGGAGTCCAACTATGTAAGATATATCAAAATGAGTAACTGTTAGATAAATGAGCTTGCCAATCAAACATCTGTATTGGCCTGGATCTTTGAGAAATGGGGAAGATGCCTCCCAAAAGAGTGGTGATTTCTCATTAGGTGTACTCTTTGGTTTATAACCCAATAAACCAGTCTCCTCAAGTAAGTCTAAAACATACTTCCACTGTGAGAGCATCATCTTTCCATTGCCATTTGCAAACTCAATATTGAGGAAGTATTTGGGTCATCCCATGTCTCATGTAACAAAATGCTTCTTTAAATGCTCGTAAGTTCTCCAAATGCCCTGATGATCGCTACCCGTCAACAAGATGTCATCAATATATACCGCAAGTACAACACATCCAGATGAAGTGTTCTCATAGAACACAAAGTGATCCACATTGCACCTGCAAAAACAGAAATTACACTAAACTTTTCAAACCATGCATGAGAACTCTGTTTCAGACCATAGATCACTTTCTTGACCTAGCAAACTCTCCCTGAGCAAACATACACCAGAGTTTGCTCCATAAACACTGTCTCAACTAAATCTCCATAGAGAAAGGCATTCTTCAGATCGAGTTGACAGAGTGCCCATGGTCGATTTATAGCTACCGATAGTAGAATACGAATGAAATTCAGACGAGAAACCGGTGAAAAAGTCTCAGCATAATCGATACCATTAGTTTGAGTAAAACCATCGGGCCAGAAACCGGGCTTTGTAGCGATCAACTGTACCATCAGCTTTATGCTTGATAGAGAAGACCCATAGGCAAGTGACGACGCTGGCATTAGTAGGGCGAGGCACAAGCTTCCATGTACCATGACATCTCAAGGCTTCCATTTCCTTATCCATTGTCATCTGCCATTGTGGAAGTAGACCTGCATCTTGGTAGTTCATGGGGGTTAACTCAGGTGACAAGAAAAAAGCAAAGGTGCGAAAGGTCTCATAAAGATTATCATAAGAAATAAAAAATGAGATGCGATGTTTGGTACAAGAATGAATAACTTTGCGAAAGGCAATGGGAAGATGAAGAGACGGGTCTACATTGTCAGGGAAGAGGACCAGAGGGGGCGGATCTGGTAGTGGAAGATGTTAGCAGTGATGTTAAACTTGTCTAAAATGGCCATTATTTAGATCTACTGGATGATACATCATACTAGGCATAGGCACAGGTGGAGTGACTGAAATAGGAATGGCGAGAACAATATCAAATGACGTAGTCAATAAATCATGAGAACCTGAGTCAGAAAAAATGATTGAGACTCAAAAAACGTGATATCTATAGACATATAGTATTTTCTGACTAGTCGGGTGGTACAAACGATATCCACATTGGGTGCTGGAATATCCGTCAAAGACACATTTAAGCGCACACTGGCACAACTTATCCAAACCAGGTGTTAAATCCTGAACAAAACCATCATAACCGAAAACATGAGGGGATGAGCAAAACAACTCCGTATTAGGTAGAAGATGTCGCAAAGGGACCTCTACCCCTAGGTGTGTAGAAGGTATATGATTAATAAGATATACTGTAGTTAAGATAACATTAGACCACAAATACCTAGGGATATTATGCTCCACTAAGAGAGTGTGCAGAACATCTAAGATGTGACGATGCTTTCTTTAGGCAACCCCATTCTTCTAAGAGGTGTGTGGATAGGTGGTTTAGGTAATAATCCGAAAGGATGCATATAAAGAATTTATAGTAGAAGATACAAATTCTAAAGCATTATCAGTACAAAGGCATTTGAGAACAGTGGAAAACTGATTTTGTACTTCAAAAATAAATTTTTTAAGGACATTAACAATAGACCAACAGTCCTTTAACAATTATACCCATGACAATCATAAAAAATCATCAACAAACACAACATAGAAACAAAGACCGGAAATAAATGCTGCTTTAGAAGGTCCCCAAACATCACAATGAATAAGATCAAATGATGACTGACTAGACACTAGAGTAGAATGTTTAAAGATATCATAATGATGCTTACCCAAGTGACATGACTCACATTAAAATGACTCAACCCGAATCCAAGTCAAAGCCTACTGAAGACAACTAAGAGAAGGATGACCCAGTCTACAGTGCATATGAGTGATGTCTCAATTCCCGAAATAGAAGCTGCCAAACCACAAGGAATATCATCACGCACCAACGTATACAAGCCGTCACTATGATTATACCCCAAACCATTCCTCTTCCCCGTTTGTAGATGATGAAAAGTGTAGTACAAAGGGAAAAAGTCACACTATATTTCAACTGTTTAGTGATCACAGAAATGGATAGCAAGTTGACAGGAAATCAGGTACTAGAAGATAATTAGTTAGTTTAAGCTGAGAGGAAGCGTGCACAACTTTTTTCTCCAAACACTAAGCAAGATCATCCATCGGCAATTGCCATAGAATGAAAAACAAATGGAGAAAACTTTTGGAAAAAGATTTTGTACCTGTCATGTGAGAGGAGGAATTGGAGTCAATAATCTACGAACTGTCCCTAGAAGCAAGAAAGGCATTACCTGAGGAAATAGGAGAAGAGACTATGGCATGAGAAACTGTGCCCTGTAGCTGTTGGAACGGTGCAAAGTCAGCCTGAAAGATAGTAACTGGACAGCATCATAAGTAGGTGACAGATTAGCCAACTATGTACTAGCATTGGCCACTACCAGATGACCATACCTATCCAAACAATGATTCCTAGTGTGGCCCGTTTGTCGACAAAAGGTGCACACAACCTACCCAGAGAATCACTACGGGCGGCTCCTCGACTACCATGAGAGGGACCTTTACCATGCCCATAAGATAAAGACATGACAATGAAAAGATGAATCCTTCAACAATGAGACAAGGGAATCACTAGTGAGGGCTGAGGAACATCATCAGGTACCCTTAGAATGATGAAAACGGTGAGAAATAAATGGCGCCTAGCGGTAGAGGGGGTGGTGGCGGGTTGAAAGCTAGCGTTTGAAGTGGCGGTGGCAGTTATGGTTTTGGGTGGGCGTGAGGGCTTAACCCGAGTGCTATGGTGCCATGTGAGAATAGGAAAAATAATTTGGATATTGACACAAAGTATTGCTATTTAATTAGAGTGCCATGTGTGTGCCTGCAAGTGCATGGGTCGTCGAAGTAATAAAATATCCCGGTGAGTGGGTAGTCGAATCCACAGGGAATAGTTGTTCAAAAACACAAAGTATTGCTATTTAATTAGAGTGAAAACCAATTTGTGATTTAGTTCGAATGAGTAATGAAAATAAAAGTAGAAGAGGAAAAAGAAAGCAAAAAAGAATAAGTAGAGATAATCGATGGTAAAATGGGGTACTCGGAACAATGATCACCCTAGGGTTATTGTGTCAAGTGCAAGACTACTATTATATCTCCTAATTGAAGTTTAATGAGTTATGGAGATCCAAAGACACATGGTCCTAAACCTAAGGTCAACCGTGACTACTCCTTTACACTATGCCCCGGTGGAAAAGGATACGCTCGACACCTCACACTGTGTAGCATTACTTGAAACTCTAGGGAATTACAAGTGATAAACTATGTTCCCCAATATAGATCTAACCCTTTTTGGTCTAGGTGAAAGACCCCTAATCATAATAATGCCCCAGTACTAAGGATTACTACAACACTTCACTCTATTTGCTAACGCAGCTAAGCCCAAGTAGAGTTTGCCTCTTAGCACTTCACTTTATCATGATCGTAAATAACTCTTACAACCTGGAGGTAGGATAAATCATGTTGGAGCGGGAAAGGGATGTTTCGCTATCTCTCGACTCACCCTCTCAACCCTCTTCAATCTTTCTAAGTCCAATCCTAACGAAGTTGTCACCCCTTCAATGGATTACCTAGATAGATTCTCAACCCTAGTGTCACTCTAAGGGAAAATCAAATCAACAAGCACACAAGATTGAAACTCAATTAAAACATCAATTAGAGGAAAACATAATAGAAGTCAATGAAACAAAATCATCCTAGTGTTTACAAGTCCAAGCACCCACTAGGGGTTTAGCTCTCCATGGAGCAATACAAAATCAACAATGAAATGAAAAGTAAATACAAGCAATCCATAGAGAAAACCATATTGTCGTCCTCATCGATGGTCTTGAGGAGCCACATCATTTTCTCCAAGGACTCCCTTGTCAAGCCTAGGGCACACCTCGCCAAATCAATAGCGATGAAAACTCCCACGATAGCTCTCCTCCAAAGGAACTCTATGTCGAATGCCGTAGAATTGCTCCTAAAACCTAGAAAAAGCCAATCCAAACCCTAGCCGTGCTCTCTCCAAAAGATAGATCAAAGATAGGAAGAAGATCCCAAAATAAACCCTCAAAGCTGTATTTATATGGCTGAAATCGGGCATCCACATAGGCGTGCGGATTTCTAGGTTGCGTTTTCCTATCACTATGAACAGTTTTGCTATAGTGAACTACTACAATACTTTGCGAAAATACTCCTGAATTCATTTTGTTCATCGAGACTGCATGATTGGGCTCACATCCATACGGTAGATTATGTCACATTTTCAATTAAACCACATTGATGAAGCTCTTGGAAATGTTACACAAGTTGGAACACATGAATGTGACTGCCTTTGTTCCTCCTCCACTTTGTATATTCACTTCAGCATTTTAGAGGTTGGCACACACCCACATGTCTATGATCACAACTTGTGCCTTGACCCTTGTTCGATACAAAAATTTTCATCAACAATCACGTCCACAATCTACTTTTGCTTCCTTTCTTCCAAACTTGTCTCCACAACCCTAAATGCAGAAAAGAACACAAATACACACAAATGAGCCATAAAATCTGATAAAATAATGCTCAATGTAAGAAAAGTATACTTTCTAATACTTATACACAAGCACTTATGCTTTTGTTGTCCTCAAGCAAAAATAAAACATTGAAAGCATATAAGAGGCAAAATTGAAAGTGCTCAGCCTTAGGTTCACCAAAAGTGTGCAAAAGAGGCATTCTACAAGTAAGGAAAAATTCAAACACTGAATAAGAGAAATCAATGCTCTAGCTAAAAACTTGAATAAAAAAGGACAACAACTTGATATTGCTCAAGTGTATGTAAACTCACTCAAGCCAACCCAACATGTACTCCTCAAAGTTCTTATTAAAGGGACTTATTTATATACAAAAATAGAAGGTAGTAGCTTCACACATCCTTTAAAGTAGCCCTTTCCGAGGTGGCCGCCAAGGTAGCTTTTCACACTTTCGAGGTGGTAGCTCTTTCTAACAGGGTAGTAGCTTTCACTAATTGTATAAGATAGCTCTTTCTCTCATTAGGGACATAACTAGTATCTGAATTATGAGAGTAGCTTTCATACTTTATAGGTGGTTTCCTTTTCCATCCCCAATGCACAAACAAAACAAACACACATATTTTTTTCTTCTTTTTTTCAAAGTAATTCAAACAAGAAACAATGCTAAAATAGTCCCTTAACCGTTGAACTTGAGTTTCCATAAGGTTTAATGAATGAGTAGTGCAACAAGTTATAATCGGTCAAAAATTCCCTAAAATTCAAGTAAAACTAGAGCATGATAATATACAATGTTAAAAATTCTCCTAAACTTAAGAATACAACCGTTGTAACTTACGTCCCCCCCTTTAGGATGTACATTACCCTCAATGTATGCATGTAAGCACAATAAAGAATAAAGCAAATAAAACATGTGTGTGAAGATGGGCAATCGAAACAATACTCCCCTGAACTCCTTATGTTGCATTTGACAGAGCTATATTTCAACGAGAGTTAAGTTTCAAAAGGTTGTAAAGCACACAAACAGCCATGTGAAATACCACATTGACCATGCCAATGACTATTCCTCAAATCCAAAACTCACAAGACCATCTGCAAGTATACACAAGGTGGTTCAGGAAAGCTCAACAAACAAAATAAAATCGAGCCTATAAAAATATGGAAATAAAATACAACTCAAATACAACTGAAAGAAAGAAGATAATCTCAAAAGGAAACTCCTTTCTTAGTGATACATATCGAAAATAAAATGCAGAAATAAAATAACAAAACATAGAAATAAAGAAACATAAAGATAAGATACCTCAAGCATCGGTGTCCTTGATTACTGGTGCTGCTACCGCTGCAGGTGTTGATGGTGCTTTAGGGGATAGTGATACATGTGGTGCTGGTGATGCTTTAGCTCGACGGTTGCATAACAAAAGGTGAGGTCTCATCTTGCTCAAGTAGCTGCTATAATATGTCGAGACGCGCTATCACCTCCGTGTGGTTCACAGCCTGTATCACATGAACCTCATCCAAATCACTCTGTAACACCCCCATGGCACTCTCAAGCCTTTTCAAAATGATCATGGGCTTGAGATGGGGAAAAGATGTGCACTGGACATGGCTCCTGTGCTACAAGGGTTGCCTCTGTCTCCATCTGCTCCTGCTGTGGCTGAGGAGCAAGCTGTGAACCCTCGGCGAGCATCGCCCTCACCCTTGGCTGTCTCTGGTAGGGGACATGATCATGACATAAACACCATCTCTGTACTTTCATGCCATGCTCATCAATCTCATGGTCTCTAAGCTGAGGGGGGATGGCACAATGATCTTCTCAGTCCCTTTGATCGCGTCCAGTAGACCCATCCCCATGGTGAGTCTAATAATGTACGGGCCTGAGAATTGAACTTCCACTCTGGCATACTCGCTCTGGTGATGCAAATACTCAGCCATGATGTGTCCCAGGTTGAGTGGCTTACTCTGTACCATAGAGTATAAGTATAGCAGCTACCAATCGGCTCAAGACTCCATACTATCACCACGGTCATCCCTGATCGGCTGAGAACGGTGTGGATGTATCTGTAGGCTGGTTGGGAGAGCCACATCACCTTAGAAATCCCAGGCTCGTACTATCCCTAGCCAGATAGCATCCTATACGCACGCTGTGGAGTCAAGCTGCCAGGATAATCCATCAGTAGCTGCTCATACTCCTCATATCAATGTAATCCTTGTCATACAGACCGAGTTAAACTGGGAACTGTGTCACACTCATGCTATGGTACTGGATGAAAGCTCTGAACTAGATGGCGTCAATGCTCATGAAACTACTATAAGATCTATTGAACTCAAATGATGCCAGTACCTCCAATGTAAGCATATGGATAACCGACTCTCAGATAGATAATAATCGCCACCAACTACCCACAGAAAGTAACTCCTCGACCACATCAGCCATCTCATCGCCCAATTGAATCTCCCCCAATACATTCAAGTCTGGAAACCGGGACTATCCAAACTTGAGCTTCGACAAACGCCCAAATCTTGCTTGATGTTTTGGTATGGCGAACTCAAGCTGCTTGGGAGAGGGCTCATGAAGACACTTTCCTGATAATTTCTTCGATATGGGGGCTATTCTTGTAAGAATTATAAATAAATAGATCAAATTAAACTTAAAAACCAATTTTGCAGAAATCCACACTGTCGTGTGGAAAATTCCACATGCCCGTGCAGATCTTCAGGCAGTGAAACAATGTGGGCGAAGCTTGAGAAAAATCTAAAATACAACAAATAAAGCCTCTAACCACATCATATTAGCATTCACCCACACTATGAACATGAAATCGTAGCAAAATCCACCCACATTAAGCAAATGAAAAGAAAATGGGCGAACAAATGAGAAAGGAAGAGTTTACTGATGAAGTGAGAATCTAAAGCTTCTAATAAAGCTGGAAAACAACTCGTAAAACTCTTTAAATAGACCGAGAGAAGGTTGGGAAAATGATTGGAAGCATTCTTTGAGTGTGGAGGCATTTGAAAATGAAAAGGTGCAAGTATATTATAAAGAAAAGTTGTAGTTTTTGTGTTTAGTACATCCACACGGGCGTATGCCTTCCACAGGGCCAATCACAGGAGCATACACACGCCCTTGTGTGTTCTCGGGATGGCTATTTTGGACTTTGATTGCATCCACACAGGCGTGTGGATATTATCCACTCCCGTGTACCCGACCCACAGGGGCACCCATACGCCATGTGGCTTCTCTGTTCTCTCAAAAAAATTCTCTAAGTGTTCCACACGCCTCTGTGGAAATTCCACACGGGCGTGTGAAAATTAACAGGGGGCTCACAGGGGCAGTCACATGCCTCTGTGTCTTCTCGAGATGGATCCTTTCACTCTATAGTGATCCACATGCCCCTGTGGAATTTTCACATGGGCGTGTGACTGTCACAAGGTCACTCACAGGGGCGTTCACACGCCCCTATGTCTTCTCGGGATGGAGAGAATGAGCTCTAAACGGAAACACATGCCCATGTGAAAATTGCACACGGCCGTATGTCTTCTCTGGTTTGTTAAAAAAAACTACAGACTCTGTAGAACAAGTCTGCACCACCATTATACTATACAGAGACTACAAATACAATGAAAAACTAACCAAAGACTTAGTAAAACATGCTCAAACGACCTAAAACTTTGCCAATCACATTAAAGCATAGTAAAACACCAACTATCCACAAGAAAAATACAGCAATAGAATTTAAAAAATCAAGACACTAACACTAAAGCTTTTATTCATGCAAAGACTAAACTAAGACCTCGAAAAATAGTAAAGACTTGGGTTACTTCCCAAGAAGCGCATTGTTTAAGGTCACTAAGATTGATGTACCTATCCTTGCCTCACGGGGGCTCATGAATAAACGTTGTCCTCTTACCTATAACTTGAAAGCACGATAAACACAATTTTTGCAAGGTAGAGGGGGAGTGATCGAGTTTGTTACCACACAAGGGTTCATCACCCTTACTTCTTGAATGCTCATCCCCACTAGCATTGGGGCACTTCTTGTGATGCCTCCTTGTACCTTTTAAGCTTTTGGATCATACTCTTCATGACTCCCGGAGTAGGTTGCACCTTATCCACTAAACCAAGTGATGAAATTTCTTCATTCTCCACTTTTTGATATAGTCACCCCTCCAATGGGTCCGGACACAACATTTCCTTCACATAATCGACAATTAACTCATCAGTGGTGTCAAGAAAATACAAAGTGTCATCGAAATCAAGAGAATGTTACATGGCTTCGGCAAGGCGATATGTTAGCTTGTCATCTCCAACTCTTAATGTCAACTCCCCACTGTCCACATCAACGAGAGCTTTGGAAGTGTGCAAGAATGGCCTCTCAAGTATCAATGGAACCATGACATCCTCATCAACATCTAACACCATGAAGTTTGCAGGAAAGATATACTTGTCAACTTTCACAAGTACATCCTCAATGATACCCCTCAGATGTCTAACTGATCGATCAGCCAATTGAAGTGTCATCCGAGTGGGTCTAGGTTCTTCCAAACTTAGCTTCTAAAAAAATGTATAAGTCATGACATTAATACTAGCCCATGAATCCGCCAATGCCTTCTCTTCACCCAAATTGCCAGTGTTGCATGGAATGATGAAGCTATCGGGGTTTTTCTTCTTGTTCGGCATATTATTTTGCAACACCGCCGAGCATGAAGCATCTAAAATCACAGATGCACTCTCCTCCAGCTTCCTCTTCTTGGTCAAGAGGTCTTTAAGGAATTTTGCATATCTAGGCATTTGAGACAACGCCTCCACAAATGGGATGTTGATGTGAAACTACTTGAATAGACACAAAAACTTCTTGTATTGCTCATTATTTTGGTTAATTTTTAGCCTTAAGGGATAAGGAATTCTTGACTTAAGGTGGGGATGCCACATCCTTCTCTTTAGCTCTTTCTTCAACCTCCACTGCCATGGGTGATTCGATCGTCATCAATTCAGTAGGGAGCTTACTCTCAACTTCACGACCACTTCTCAAAGTGATCGCCTTCACATGTTCTCTTGGATTTATCTCCGTGTTACTAGGCAAACTCCCTTGTGGTCTTTCCAAAAATGACTTTACAATTTGACCAACTTGGTTCTCCAAGTTATGCAAAGATGCGATGGGGTTGCGAAGTGTGGCTTCAACCGACTGAAATCTTGTGTCTGAAGATTTAATGAACTTGGTCAAAGCCTTGTCCAAATCAGTCACCCGGTTTTTCAACCCTGAAACTCTCATATTCGGGGCTTGTTGTTGTTGTTGGAAACTCGATGGTACCATAGACTTCTGTTGCCCTTGATTACTCCAAGAATGGTTTGGGTGGCTCCTCCACCCCAGATTGTAGGTATTTCTATATGGATTTCCTTGACCTCTCATTGTATTTCCTACAAAATCCACCTGTTCCACTGAAGTTTACCACCAATAGCAATCAACCAATCAGATGAAGCATGTCCTCCCCCACACCCAGTGCAACTCATCACTGTTCTCACTCTAGGAGAAGTCAGAATGTCTAACTTTCTTGCTCAAAGACTCAAACTAGGCTGCCAATGATGTGACTGCATCAATCTCATGAAGTCCGGCTACCTTCTTCTTGTCCCTTGTATTCCACTAATAACTGTTCATAGCCATCTCTTCAATGAGCTGTTGGGCTTCTTCTTGAATTTTACTACCTAAGGTACCTCCTACCTAGGTAATGAGTGCAACCATTGCTTTACTCTCCCCTTCAAGGAAAATGGGAAGGCCCTCAATTTGTTTTCATCATCCGTGACTCCATTAATCTTGAGCATGTTGCATACTTCTAGAAAATTCTCAATCTCAATATGATTGTTTGGATCCTCATCGGCCAAACCGTTAAATGGGGCAAACTACTTTAACATCTAAATGAAGCCGGACTTGAGCTTAAAATTCTGAGCTGTAATCGGTGGCCACACAATACTAGACTTCATGCCAAGAACTGCAAGCCTTGCATAATCTGAGAGTGTCCTCTACTTATGATGTTCAGCCATATTATCAGACCCTTCAAATTCTATCTCAGCTTGATTTAACTGTTCTTGTACAAGTTCCTTTCCTTGTCTATGAATTCTTCTTCCAATTTCCGGATCACCTTCAACCAATGTCCAAGGGTTGCCTCTGGTCATAACTTGGAGCTGTAATTAAAAAAAGAAAAACAAATCTGAACGATGGAAGAATAAGCAAATGTGAAATAGAACAAGTGATAAATAGCTAAAATAGCAAAGTGCAAATGCTACAAAAACACCTATTCCCCGAGTAACGGTGCCAAAAGCTTGACACACCCGTTACCTGTGTGTACCGCAAGTGCACGGGTCGTCAAAGTAATAAAATACCCTGGTGAGTGAGTAGTCGAATCCACTGGGAATAGTTATTCAGAAGAACAAAGTATTGCTATTTAGCTAGACTGAAAACCAACTTGTGATTTAGTTCAAATGAGAGATGCAAATAAAAGTAGAAGAGGAAAAAGAAAGCATGAAGAATAAGGAGAGATAATTGATGGTAAAATGGGGTACCCAAATAGTGCTCACACTAGGACTATTGTTTTAAGTGCAAGACTACTATTATATCTCCTAATTGAAGTTTAGTGAGTCGTGGAGATCCAAAGACAAACGATCCCAAACCTAAGGTCAACCGTGACTACTCCTTTATACTATGCCTTAGCGAAATGGGATACTGTTGACACCTCACACGGTGTAGGACTGCTTGAAGCTCTAGGGATCCCAAATGATAAACCCTATTCCTTAATATGGATCTAACCCTTTGTTCCATGCAAAAGACCCCTAATCACAATTAAGCCATAGCACTAAGGATTATTTCAACACTTCACTCTGTTACTCTCGCAACTAAGCCCCAGTGGAGTTTCTCTCTTAGCATTTCACTCTATCATGATAGAAAAGAACTCTTGGAATATGGAGGTTGGATAAATCACATTGGAGGGGAAAAAGAACATTCCGCTACCTCTTGACTCACCCTCTCAACCCTCTTCAATCTTGCTAAGTCTAATCCTAATAAAGTTCTCACTGCTTCAATGGATTACCTACATAGATTCTCAACCTTAGTATCACTTTAAGGGAAAATCAAATCAACAAGCACACGAGATTGAAACTCAATTAAAACATCAATTAGAGGAAACATAATAGAAGTCAATGAAACAAAATCATCCTAGCGTTTACAAGTCCAAGCACCCACTAGGGGTTTAGCTCTCCATGGAGCAATACAAAATCAACAATGAAATCCATAGTAAATGAAAGCAATCCATAGAGAAAACCCCCTTGCCATCCCTTATAGATGCTCTGGAGGAGCGGTCTCGTCTTCTCCAAGGATTATTTTGTCAAGCCTAAGGCACACCTCGCCGAATCAATGCCGACGAAAGCTACCCCAATAGCTCTCCTCCAAAATAACTCGAAGTCAAATGCCGTAGAACTACTCCTAAAATCCACTAAAAGCCTCTCCAAACCCTAGCCGCACTCTCTCCAAAAGATACACCAAAGATAGGAAGAAGATCCCCAAATAAAAATCTCAAAGCGGTATTTATAGGGCTAAAATCGGGTTGCGTTTTCCTGTGCTGTGAACAGTAATACTATAGTGATTTTAGTTGCAATGAAACTGCTACAGTACTTAGCCAAAATACTCAATTGAATTCATTTTCTTCATTGAGGTCGCATGATTGGGCACACATCCATGCGGTAGATCATATCACATCTTTAATTAGACCACATTGATGAAGCTCTTGGAAATGTTACATAAGTTAGAACACATGAGTGTGATTGCTTTTATTCCACCTCCAATTTGTATATTCACTTGAACATTTTGGAGGTTGGCACATGCCCATATGTCTATGATCACAACTTGTGCCTTGACCCTTGTTCGATACCTGAATTCCATCAACAATCGTATCCACGATCTACTTTTGCTTTCTTTCTTCCAAACTTGTCTCCCACAACCCTAAATGCACAAAAGAACACAAATACACACCATTGAGCCGTAAAATCGGATAAAAGTAATGCTCAATGTAAGAAAAGTATACTTCATAATACTTATACACAAGCACTTATTTGATATCAATCAGGAAAAGAGTACAAGAGTATTTATAGAAAAATATTAAGGTTTGGTGGTATGGGCCCAATATGGCCCATTAACCAATCTAAACTCTAACAACATTGTATTAGATTCAACCCTTCTTGAAGACTTTAGAAACAAGAAGGATGCTACTGTGGAATGAGGTTCTGGAAGCTTTATTCACGAGTTTTGGGGAAGAGATGTTTGATGATCCAATTGTAGGTAGAAGTCAAGAAGCTAATATAGGTGAGTTCTATCCAACTTTACCAAGAAGAATTTAATTTGAGGTTGAGTAGAACCAACTTAAATGAAGCTCAAGCGATAAGACTTAAAAGAAGAGTGAGATGTGAGTAAGGCTATTTAATTCTTCTACATTACAATTAGCTTATGCATTAGCTAAAGTTCAGGATGTATTATGGACCAAGAAAGGTTCTTGGGATAAAATGAATAGAGGTAATATTTTTGATGGAGGTGTGTTGCAGAAAAGAATGGTGAGAAGTTATTAATTCAAATCTAACTTCAAACCAATCAAGAAATGGAGTACTTGCCTTTCCTAGCTCTAACGATAGAAGAATTCCTTCCAAAAAGACTAATAAGTTATTTATTAAGGAGATGGATGAAAGAAGACAAAAAGATTTATGCTTTTGTTGTGACGTTTGCTCTGTGGTAGAGGTGTAACAAGAGGAAACTATACATGTTGATAATACAAAGTAATGGAAATGAAGATTTGATGACAGAAGAGTGGGAAACTTGAGAGCAATTTTTGTTAGAGAAGGTAGAGACGCCTCAGTTTTCTCTCTATGGACAAACAAGAGTTGGAAGTTTTCAAACCATGAGAATTAGAGGAAGTTGTGGTAACAAAACTTTTTTCTTACTCATTGATTCAGGAAGTTCTCACAACTTTATTGATAGTAGACTAGCTAAATAGTTGGGGTGTGTATAGAGCCAATTTCTTTTGTGAGGATTATTGCAACTAACATCAATGAGTTAGTTTGCAAGTAATTTTCTATACATTTTAATGGGGCATGCAGGGAATTTAATTTCAAGATGATTTCATAATTTTATCTTTTGGACAATTTTGATATGATCCTAGGCATTCAATGGTTGTCTGACTTGTGTGACATTATGTGGAATTTTAGAAGGCTGTAAATAAAGTTTCAAATGAGTCAAGAATGTTTATTATAGGGGAAAATTGATCAAGGATTGATGCTGGTTAGTGAGGCCAACCTGCATAGACTATTGGTCAAAGAGACTCAATTATCTTGGACATAATGCTTTAGAATAATAGTTGAACCTGTGATATATGGTTCTCCAAACAAATCAATTGAGGAGGAATTATTTGTTGAAACCAATGTTTTGTCTACAAGTATTACAGAGGTGATAAATAGATTTTCTAATATTTTTGGTAAACCAAAGGGGATTCCGCCTCACAGACATTATGATCGCCAAATTAATATAAAAGAAGAGGCTCAAACTATGTGATTGAGACCATACAGGTATGGAGCACTTCACAAGGATATGATTGAAAAATTAACTCAATAGTTTTTAGATGCTGACATAGTCATTAACCATTTTTTGCTCCTATAGTTTTGGTCACAAAGAAAGATAATTCTTGAAGGATGTGTATAGACTATGGGGAATTGAATCATGTTACAGTTAAAGATAAGTTTCCTATACCTTTATTGAGGAGTTGCTTGAGGAATTGCATTAAGCTACAGCATTTACAAAATTTGATATGAGATATGATAACCATCATATTAGGATGCATCTGAAAGATGTATTAAAGACTACTTTCAGGACTCATATGGGACACTATGAGTATTTAGTAATGCCATTCAAATTGGTGAATACACTACACTGTCTACATTCTCGTATTTGTTGAATTTAATTTTCAGACCCTATCTGAGGATGTTTCTCCTAGTATTTTTTTATGACATTTTAGTATACAAAAACAAAGAAAATGAACATGTGGAGCATTTGATCAAAGTAGTTTAGTTGTTACAACATCATTTGAAATTAAACAAATGTAGTTTTGCAATGCAAAAGGTTGAATATCTGTGTCGTATAATATCTAAGGAGGGTTGTAACTGATTCAAAAAAAAATTAGAGCAATTCAAGAGTGCCCAATCCCAATTACTGCGAAACAGTTAAGAAGGTTTCTAGGGTTAGCTGGCTACTACAACAAGCCAATAAGAAATTATGCCATATTAGTGTCATGAAGAGGGCCCCTGTCCACTACTCCTATATTGCCTTTATCCAATTTTAGAAATTGTTTGTTAAAGAAAAATACAAGGTTGTAGTGCTCTGAATCTGCATTGATAGAATTTAATGTTATGAAGAGGGCCCTTCCTTATTGGCTTTACCCAATTTTAGTCAGGAGTTCATAGGGGAAACTAATGCATCAAATTATGGAACGGGCGTTGAACTTTTGAAATAAGGTTACCCAATAGCATTTATCAGTAAAATGCTATCAATAAAACATCAAAGTCTTTATGTATATGGCAGATTTAATAGAAAGAATATATTTTTCTTAGAAGATAGATCTATAGTTACAGTCTATAATTCAACAATTATAGAGGGAAAATTCAGTAAGATATTATTCCTAGTTCTAAAATCAGTTGAGGAGGAAAGGAAAATTGTTGTGGTAAGGGATGACAAATTAGATAGGAGATATTACAATAGTATCATAGTAGTACTTTAGGGGGGAGGGGGGAGGGTCAATATTCAGGAATAAGTGCTACTTTATAGAAGGATTTCAGAAGTATTTTCCTATAAAAGTTTATGGAAGCATGTAAGGGAGCTGCTAAGAACATGGACTGTTTGCTAAAGATACAAACCTAAATTGATAGCATCTCCTAGTCTTTTACAACCTTTGTCAATTCCACAATCTATTTTCTCAGATATTTTAATGGATTTCATTAAGGGACTTCCAAAATCAAATAGGAAGAATGTCATAATGGTAGTGGCGTACAGACTTACTAAATATGCCTATTTCATTACCCTTTCTCATCGCCACACAACAGTAAATGTGGCACAACTCTTCCATGACAATGTATATAAACTGCATGGGATCCCTGCTACAATAGTGAGTGACCTTGATCCAATTTTTATGAGTAAATTCTGGGGGGGAGTCCTTTAGGATACAAGGTGTGGAACTCAAACATTCCTCGGCATACCACCCGCAAACTGATGGACAAACCTAGGTGGTAAATAGATACTTGGAAAGCTACTGAACTGTATGATTAATAATATACCTAAGAGAATAGAGTTTATGGGTCGCACTAGCTGATTACTAGTACAACACATCATACTATACTGTAATTAATTTGACTCCATTCCAAGCATCGTATGGGATACCATCACCAATACAACTACCCTATGTATCAAATGATTCACCTATTGAAGTTATTGATTTGTTACTCAGAGGTAGAGAAGCTACCATTCAGTTGCTCAAATATTCACTCACCAACAACAGAGAATGGAAATGTAAGACATTAAGCACATGATAGATTGAAACTTTCCAATTGAAGATATGGCATACATAAACCTAAATCCTTACATTCAATGTTCAGTGGTTGCAAGGGAGTTTCCAAAACTGGCATCCAAATATTATGGTCCTTACAATATTTTAGATAAAATTGGCAAGTGTGCATACAAACTTGATCTTCCAGCTTCTTCTACCATACATCCCACATTACATATGTCCTTGTTAAAATTTGCACTATCAACAGAGCAAGAGGCTATATCTTTATCTCCTTCAACCTTTTCTAAAACCTTTAGCAATTCTTTATGAAAGGTTCTGCGAAAAGAGCTAATGTGGCAATTACTCAATGGCTTATGCACTGGTCAAACTCTTAACCAACAGATGCCACTTGGGAATTTGATGAAGATTTTTAGTTGCAGTTTCCTCACTTTCCCTTGAGCACAAGGGAATTTGAAAGGGGGGGAGGTGATGATATGAAGTATGGAATTGTAGAGATTGCCATGTGTAGATGTTGATGTTGATGTAAGGGTGGTGGTTGTTCAGGGTAACAGTATCTTAGTTGGGGTGTTTCAGTGGAACTGTTGAAGCTGTTAAAGTTGTTGTGCTATCAGAGAGTGAAATGGGTGAAGCTTCTCCACTGACAGGGAAGGAAGGGAACTCTTTTGATTGCAAGTTATATGAATATAATAGAGTTAGTCGGTAGTTATAGCTGACTAGTATGTTAGTGGCTGATCTAGAAACAATGTAACTTAATTTAGTTGTGAGTTTGAATCCTAGCAATAGGATTTTTGTAAACATGTGGGGCCCTTTGTATGGGAAATAATCTTAGTTGTTGGATGTAAGTATAATAGGCTGATGGTTCTAGAGAAGAAAGGCAGGAAATGAATTGTTGGATTTCTCTCTTCTCGCTCTTCTTGTATTCATCTTTCTATTATTTTCTTCTTTGTCTTCTTCTTCACTTTTTAGTATGTTCTCATAATTCCTTCAGATCAATTTGTGCTGATATATATATATAGTTAGCTCTTTCTTTTCAGTGGATTTGGCTATATATTTTCCTTAATTCCAATGAATTATTGACAAGAATAGTTGTTAATGCTAAGAGTGACTTTCATAGAAGAAAACAAGTGATTTTTGGTTTTCCATTGTAATGTTTATGGTCATTATTGTGCTATTTTGGTTTGCTTCATCAATTGCATCAACATACTTCTTATTCAAATTAGTAGTTACCATCACCGCAGTACGCAAGTAATAGTGCTATTAACTCCCATGAGGAAGGTAGTGGATTCAACTCCTTTTCAAAACATGAAATTTGGTTGAGGATTTAATATAGGTATATTGAGTGACCGGCTTATCCACACTATCAAATAAATAAATAAAATGATAAAACCTAGTCATTATGAGGATATATAAATTGGTTTAATTGAATCTTATACTATTAGAATTTGGAATGAATTCTATAATGTAATTATTAGGATAAGGGCATGGTCGATTAAACATTTATTTGAATATGCTTCTAAATGTTTTATTTTTTAAGGTCATTATATACAATTCAATAAAATCATCAAACTTCACACATTCACATGTACACCATCAATTGGTACCTAGGTCCCCATAAGAACTCTTCGCAAGTGGTGACAGTTTTGATTCATATGCGAAGGCACATTTATTGGAGTTTGAGCAATTGTTGTGCACAAGTGGTATCAACACCCGATGTGTGCTCGTGTCTTGCCCCCACTTTGTCCATGGAAACTTGTGCATCCCCCTACCTTATTGGTTTCATTTCACTCATGGTCACAAATGTTTGCATTTTATAACGTTGTAGCCACAAAACGTTTTTTGTAACACTAAAAGCCACCTAACTTTTCTCCTGTTACATGTGAGGCCATAATAGCCTATTTTAAGGTAGTTTCTAACGCCACTTCAGAGCCACATCAACACACTCACAGGAAATATCCTTAAAATAGACTATTATGATCTTATGTGCAACCGAAGAAAAGTTAAGTGCCCTTTTGTGTTACAAAAAATGTTTTGTGGCCACATCGTTATAAAGTATAAACATTCGTGGCCATGAGTGAAATGACCCCTACCTTCTTTAGTGGTCTCACCATTGATCTTGGCAAAAAAGAATATATATATATATATATATCAATTGTATCTTTCACACATACATCTTCCAAATTTATAAGTTTTACACCTATTGTTTTTTTAAATGGACAACAACAAAGTTATATTAAGAAAAGACAACTGCATGTATATTTTGTACAAGTCATCTATTTTATTTTAACAAATGTATTATCTGGGACAGTTCTTGAATCACTAAGGGCTTGTTTGGCATCTTGTTGTTGTTTTGCTTTTATTTTGCTTTTTCTTTGTATTTGTTTTGTTGTCAAATTTTTGAAACCAAAAGCATGATTGAATACACTAATTGAAAAGCTAAAAAAAAAACTGTTTCATTAACAAAAAATTATTATGACATTTTTATCATTTTTAAAATTTATATTTTTTAATATTTTTTGGGAAAGTGTATTTTTCATATTAGTATATTTAATTGTATTATTAAATAAAATTAATAACATAGACTAGTATTGAATGGGTGAAAAATATCCCATAAAAATTCCACAATTTGAAACTAAAAAATTTATACATGTTGATAACCTTCCAATAACTTACTTGCAATTTCATCTCTAACATGAGTCATTTATTGTAGCTTATTTGGTATTAGTGGCGGAACTAGTTTATCTAGGGCTTGAAAAATTAAAAACAAATTTTTTTGGGTTCACATTAAAAAAACATTATATATATATATATATATATTTAGATTGTACCCATACTTTAAAAAAAAAATAGAGGTAGAAGAGGGGCAATATAGAGATGTAGTCATAAATTGTTTTTATGAGATTAAGTAAAAAATCAATAGCTCAATTAATAGATTTTTAAAAATATTTTTTTCAAATATATATATTATATGTTCACAAAAAATCAATAGCTGAATTAATAGATTTTGAAGAGGGGCAATATATTATTTTTTAAAAATAATAGATCAAACAAAAATTTTCACAAAAATGTTTTTTTAAAAATATAATTTTCATATACCATATAAACCAATTTCTAAAATATGAAGGCCAAATAATAAATTTTTATAATTTTTTTTAAAAAAATATTATTTTTTTAGACTAATTTATATTAATTTGTAAAAAAAAATAATAATTTTTGAAATTAAAAGTTAAAAACCAAAAGAAGAGAGAGAGAGCGAGAGCAGAGAGAGAGAGAAAGAAAGATAGAAGGAAAGGTTTCATATTAGATGGAAAAATTTTGAAAATGTTTTCAAAAACATTGAAAACAAAGAAAATGTTGTTTTTTGTTTTCTTGGAAACATGATGATTGTTGCCAAAATTTTTTAAAACAAAAGTAATATGTCAAACATATTTTGTTAGTTTTTTCCACAAAACACGAAATTGAAAACAAAAAACAGGAATTGGCAACAATGCCAAATGACTCAAAAATTTCTCACTTATCATGCTCGTGAAATCGACAGTCTTATTCTTGATCTCTTCCCACTTTGCTTTTGCTTCTCTAGCCGTTATTTTCAATATCTTTTGGGCTTTTGGGTAGCTCCTTCCAATTTTTTTTTGGCTATGACATTTCCTTATTCAAAATATTTAGTTGAGAAGTTCATCATGCCGAGCTCTGCTTTGTCATTAGAACATTGTTTGTTGCTTTTGTACCAGAGCCAACACAAAAAAAATTGCATTCAATTGATCTTAACAAAATCACAGGTATAGATAAACATTTTTCTTGGTCTAAAAGCTTTGTAGAAATTTCATGATGGTCGATCAACTGCTTTGTTTTCAATACATTGTTTTTATTATTTCTTCTTCTTGAACTTGCAAAAAAAAAGGTTACGTGCAATCAATCTCAACTTAAAACATGTGAAGTGCCATAAAATAAAAGGATACATTTGCATGAAGTTATGTAGTTATAAATAATACATAGTAAAATAGCATTTTTTTCTTTTCTTTTGGAAAAAGGTGGATAAACCACTTCAATTAAAATAAAAAAAACACAACATGGACAGCCCACTATATGTGGTACAATGGCCTCAGGACACAAACCAAGACAAAAAAACAAAAAAGGATGCTACCACCCAGCCCAAAATGCCAACCAAACATGAACTAGCTTGTGATCTGGTCCCTCACCTCCTCGACTATCGTATCCCCACTGATCTCCTCCTTTTGATGGCCTAATAAATGTAGACTGCATCTGATGGTAGTGATGGAATCTTCAAACTTCTCCCTAGATCCCTCTGCAACTATTGAAAACCAAGAAAGTATCCTGCGATCACATTTTAGAATAATAGCAAAGCAGACACAACATTAGCATTGAAGATGCGATCATTTCTAGCAAGCCAAATATTCCAAACAAGAGCTTTCACAATCCAATCCCCCATTACCCTGAATGCCGGCCTTAAAAGGGGTATCCAAGTTCCCCAGATTTGACCCATGGACTGGTTTGGGTTAGGCAAATGAAATAATCTAACTTAGTGTGCCCATACATATTTAGCAAAAGAAGAAGTGAAGGAAGAGGTGGTCAACAAATTCAACCCCTTCGCGACACACCACATAGGTCACTATCGGGAGCTTGTTGCATCTTCACTTCTCAAGATTTTCAAGTGAAAGGATCTTATTCTTCCAGACCAGCCAATTGAAGAGGTTAATTTTTCACGGGTAGTTGCTGCTCTATAACCATCTAGAAATTAGGCAGCGCATGCCCCCATCATTCAAAAAGTTATAAAAAGGCTTCACCTAAAAGGACCCATTCGTCATGAGAGGCCATCATTTCTTGTCTTTGTCATCCACCCTATTCGATGCAAAATGGTCCCGATATGGTATGGTATCAGGAATATCTGTGAAAGGGTCCTCCTCAAGCATATGAGCCAGTCCGCAAGAGTGTTACTATGATGTTGATTATCTCTAAAAACATCTAGCCACTGAAATATAGGGGCCTAACCATTGAGCCATTGGTCTTCCAAGAAGAGAGTCCTTGCACCGAAATTAACGACTTGGGTGATGCAACCCCTATGCATCGGTAGGCAGTTGATCGCCCCTTTCTAAAAGAATGATATCCTCCCCGTCTATTTTGGGAACATATTCTAGTTACAAATTCTATAGTTAAGGTGGACACTTTGCTTATAAAACTACTATAAACATGCTTTTGTGTCTCCAATAAAACCATTAAAAAAATCCATTTTCCTTTAGCCACTTAATTCAAGAAAGTACCATCAACAAGCTTTCTCCTCTCCATGATCAGTAATCTCAAGTTGGGTAGGTTGCCCTTGATTTATTAACGATCTTCACTCATAAGCTCACGAGAATGACTCTTGTAACATTTCATTGCTATGAAAACTTGGTTGACAATATCATCTGCATCAACCAGTATAAGGTCTTCAAGTACACTATAGCCTAACTTCTTCAACCAAAGGCTACATAACATGAAGCTTACAATCAATCTCAACTTGAAGCATGTGAAGTGACAAAGCAGTGTATATTGTATGAGCAGTACGTACACGTAAGTACTTCTTCATAATTTCTGGTGTCATGGATATCAATAACCACCTTTTAACTTTCTAATGCTCGGCATACCACCTTTCATACCCTTCTTCAGATTCTGCAGGTGGTTTCGGCTTTCGAAGAATATAGGAAAGCTTTTCCCTTTTAGCAATATGTATCTCCATCAGTTGCAACCAAACATCATAATTTGATTCAATAAGAATAATACCCAAATTAAAAACACCTTCAAACTGAACCCCAACAGGGATGAGATTTTTTTATTGATTTTTCCATTTTACCACTCATTATTTATAATAGCAGATTCAATAAAACAAAAACAAACTAGTTCTAATACCAACTCAAAAAATATCTGAGGATTCAATGTTCTCAGGTTTTCATTCAATTTATCACTGGTACATACAGGAATTTAAACTGTGCACAATGAGGAGACTAGAAAGGAAACTAATCAACACATAATACGTTTCTATAAGTTAGAGATTTGATTGATACTATATTTAGGAAACTAAATATTCACAGCTTGTACAAGAATATTTCCAATATATATATATATATATGCTCATGCATACAGTTAGGAAGCTATGGATAATATATAGTAAAATACAGTTATTCTTCAGCCACTCTGTTCATATGAGTACCATCTACATGTTTTCTATTTCCTTTCTATTTGCATTCCATATTCAGTTGTATAAACTCAAAAAAGCATAAATATAAACTAACACTTCAATTTGATTACATTGTCTTAGAGAATATCAATGACATCTTCTATATCATCCAATTATATAAATGAATATTAGAGAATATTAATGATTTACTCAATCTCTTAAATATGTAAATGAATATTGTATAGGATTTCTTAGATTGATATTATATATAGTTGGCATAAGTTCCCCTAAGATTGATAACTTCCTTGTATGCAATAGTGGTGGTTGTTTTTATATACTTGTAATTTGTCAAGACCAATACAAGCGAATTTCATGTATTCGATTTCAATTCTACACATTATAAAGCACACTCTATAGGAGAAAAGTAGTCCAACCTATACAACATACCATTTGCAGTATTTCTTTATTCTAAGTGTTTCTATCACTCATGGTGCTAATTGATAAATGCAAATCAATGGGGTTATGATTATTCATGATGCATGATCTAGAATTATAAACAAAATGCATATTGCTAACATGGAGTTTATCATTTTACTAATAGGTGATAAGGAATTCCCATACACCTTGGCTTATTTGGGCGCATGAATAACTGACTGTCTTCACCATCTTTGAGTTTATATGCTTTTCTTTGTAAATATTATGCAGCTCGTTTCTATAGAATTGGTGAAGAGTGCTCAATTTTTGGATCAAGTACAGTGTCTTCTTTTCTACAGCCTCTTCATCGAGGTATGGACATATGCTACAAACTAATCTTGTACATTAACAAAAACATAGAAAGAAAATCTTAACTGTGCATATATACCATTTGAAACATATAGGTATCAATATAATCTTGTACTTTGGGATATCTGTTAACCAATTTAGTTAATCTCCATCTGAATCCGACAATTGGTAATTGGCATCTCAACTTTGATCAATTAATGGAGGTACAAAATTCTTGTTCTATACTAATTGACCACAAAAGTTAAAAAGGAGATATCATCGATGATGACTTAGATAGATTAGTCTCCTTTGAGCAATGGATACAATGCAAAACCTCTACTTTGCCAATTCAAAGCTATAAATATTCTTTAGACAAATACAAGAAAAATTAAAAAGACACAAAATACATACAACATAGATATTATCCTAGTCTCACTAAGAAAATTTTTATGCTTATTTGTTTTGATTTTCTTCAACTTTTGGTGATTCAAAGCCATGAATAATCTTTAGACAAATAAAGGAAAAAATTAAAAAAGATACAAAATACATACAGCATGGAGCATAGATATTATCCTAGTCTCTTGAAGAAAAATATTATGCATAATTTTTTTTTTTTTCTTAAAAAGATAGGGATTTAATTAGACTAGCAAAAAAGGAAAACTAGCAATTGATTACAATGACATTGATGATAGAAAATGATTGAGGTCTTGTATGAAAGCATGAGAATAGCATCAGCACAAACCCAAAATATAATAGAAAAATAGTTTAAAGTTTGGATTTGAACTAAAAGATGTAAAAAAACAGAGGCATATATTAGTAGGGTTATTGGCACCAACACCTACAAACATATCAAACTCAGAATGAGTCTGTATAATAATCTTACTTTAAAAAAAGTCTACCAATGTAAATTTAATCATTTTTTTCCTTTTTTTCTAGCGGATTAAACTTAATGAATTAGGCAGATCAATGATTTGAAGATTTATTAAAAAAAATCCAAACAAATTGTGGCAAACTAAAAAAGATTTTGCATCTTATATGCCAATGTGTTATGACTCATGAGGATATGATAACGAGAGATGATCCCAAGGCAGAAGAATATGTTTAGGATTCATGAAATTATAATTAGGAGAGCTAATCACGAGGCAGAAAGGGATATAAAAGTGGAAAAGATCATGATGGCCAGGGATTAGTGAATTAAGAAGAAAGTTGAAGGCTTGGATCTAAGTAGCATCTCTGGTGACTGGAATCAAGAGGGAGATTACCTCTCAGTTTTCTTACAAGTCTTTTGAATGTATTTTGAGTTAGATCTAAGGATTTATTAAACTCTATTGATTTGATTACTTGTTGATTGTTCTTGTTGTTCATTTGGTTGATGATTGAAACATAGATGGCTCTATGGATAAATCTGGTTAGAGTTTGCTATTTATTAGATCTACAGACATTTAATTGTATCTCTGAAGTTTTAGTAGTGAATGAATGGTTGAAATCGAGATTTATTTCTGAATTTGAATTCCAGCTTGAAATACTGATTTCATCTCTGAAAAGTTTGTCTAAGAATTGCATTCATTCATTACATTTGATGATTTCATTGAGATAAATCCTTCCGTGACTTAATCATTGGAATTGCAAGATCTAGAAGTTAAGATGAACACACTCTATGTGAGGGTCCATACAAGGGTGAGATCCATATCCCCAGAAGACCGGCTTGAAGGTGAGGGTTAGCCCCACCCTTATATGCACATGGATACCCCCTCAATTAGCCAATGTGGGACTAAAGGAGTTCATTACATGACCCAACCGATCAAAGATTGACTCCCTCGTCAGTCCGGGTTAATTTAGGTGCCGGACTCTGTGACCCACTAGGATTTTTACCCACTCCTCGCAGCTGCCCGAGCATGATGCGGACCCCATCCCCAACTGTACCCCCACACTGGCATCTTAATAAAGCACCATTGTTATGCACATAAGGATGGGATCCACATCCCCAAAAACCAGCCTAAAGGTGAGGGTTAGCCCCACCCTTATATGCACATGGATACCCCCTCAATTTGTCAATGTGGGACTAAAAGAGTTCATTACACAATGTTAATGAGAAATTCAACAATCTTATATTCCCCCCCTCTTCCTTTAAAAAATGGCAGGGTTCACTAAGGCATAATACCTTGGGTTTATTGACGAGTGGAGGGTTCACTAAGGCATAATACTTTTTACAGTATAAAAATTTATTTTTAGAAAAATATATTTGCAGACATATAGTGTCTGTAAAAATATTTATATTTTGCAAATTAGTATATAAAATTTTTAAAATTATATTTTTAGGAAAACTATTTGTTGAAATTTGAGTCTCCTAAAAAAATTTCGCTAAGTCACTAGTTTATTGGCCCAACTGGTTAGGTAACTGAATCACTTTAGGGTTCTTCCAAATTAGGTTTTTTAGTCGAAGAAGATTGCTCTTAAAGTCGGTTTCGAGTTAATTAGACAAACGAGTCTACTACTGTTATGAAAACCTCAGGAAATTATAATTGAAATTTTCTCTCAGTAAATTTATTTCATTTTATTTTATATTTAATTTGAGATTTATCTTAAATTTTTTAATTAATTGAAAAAATCAAACATTATAAATAATTTAATGATTTAATGCAATAAATATAAAAATATAATAATTTAATTTTTAAATCATAAATGTATTCTAAATAGATAATAGGATGCTATTGAAAAACAATTATGATAAATTAATTAATTAATTAACTCCATAACTTTTTTAAATCTATTACCCCATTATTTTAAATATATTAATTTGTAATTTATTAGAGTATATAATTAAGATAGATAATTGTTAAAGTAATACCCAACATTGTAAATCCAAGAAAAAGTAATATATAAACTATGAATTTAAAATTTTGGCAAAGTATTGATTTGTTATTGCCCAATGCTCAAAAGATTGATTCAAGTGCATATTTTCTTCCCTCTTACAAAAATGACAGCTAAAATTTTACACAATTAAGATCCTAACAATTTGCATTAATTAAAATTTACTTTTTTTTGCTCCTCCAATTTTCACCAATTTCCTGACATCTTATGTAATTTTACTATTTTCTTCACTCTCCCCAAAAATAGCCTTTAAGAATTTGAACCGATTAGAAGCAACTAACCCTCTCCTCCAAATTTCACAAATCTTCTCATAACTCACTATCCTTTTTCTCCATTGTTCATCTACTTGATTGGCTATCCGAGTGAGGAGTAATACATCAATTTTCTCCTAAGACAACCACTAGGCTTCTCCACATTTTTCCGGTAATAGTATGTTTTAGTTTTATTTTACCTTTCAATATCATTTTTTTAAAGTTACTTATCATTGTGTTTCTTTTACTTTTTATCAATTAAATATTCATTTTATTGAGCATTTATAGTTTCAAGTCAGCCGAGTTCTTCATCAACTGAATCATTGCCATAAGAAAAATAAGATTGAAGGCTAGCAAATAAGCTACATCACATATCAACTAACTTAGCCTTTTTTTTAAGACTTTAAATTTATCAAGATCTGAGGATATTTTATAATTTTCAAAATTACCCTTTCATTCAAATACTTTATGTTTGAAATTCTAAGTTAGAAATGCTATTGATTTCATTTTATTATGTGTTCCTTTATAGTATGATATAAAATATTATAAATTTTAACAAATAACAATATAAAAAAATAATATTAAAACATTCATGATGAATAGTAAATAGATCATCGAAAATACTATTTGTCACATTTTCATTTAGTAAATGTCCCTAAATGTTAAACATTAATAAATATTTGGTGATGCTATAAATTTCACATATGAAAGTGATGAATATACTAATGTTACGATTAATTTAACATTTACAATAGTCCGTGATGTTATTTTCCAAAAATCATTGACAATAAATTACGCCATCTATTCATGTGGCATTCATATTTTTGTCATGAATAGTTGAATTTTTATCTCATATTTCCCGGCGATATAAGTTATCTTGTGACATTATTTTTAAATAATATGTGATAAAAAAAACGTCACCTATTTGGGTGATGGTCTTCTTTCTGTCATGAATTGTTCGACAGTTCCCTTATATTGTGTGACGGTCATGACAACGAGTGAATTTATTTTTTTAAGAATAGGTTACAAAAGATATGTCATCTATTAGTGTGACGAGATGAATTTCATCATTAATAGTTAAATATTGAACTGAAATTCTGTGACAATCCATTATTTTGTGACCCTTTATAATCTGTTTTGTGACAAAATTAAATGTCACAAATACATAGCTATAATGTGACGTTTGTACATGCTGTCACATAAAGTTTAGTATTTGGTGATAATAATGTGCATATCGTCATTATATAGCTTTAGTGATGGTGAAAAAGTGATGATCGTTGTGATGCTAACTACTGCGCCAGTACTCATCAAATTTGTTGTAGTGGCATGATATAGTCCCCAAGTCCATTGAGATTTACTAGTCTATCCCATTTGTAATATCAGGCAGAAGATCATTTCCAAAATTATTTCAAGTTAGCTTAACCGTGTTTTACACATGATCCTATAGATTTTGTGCAGGATGCTTCCCTATTTGCCCCAAGTGTTTTCAATAATATGATTACTGCTCAAAAACTCTCATATTCAATGTTAATTTTGATAGACACTTGCGTGGCTGTCTTTCAAATTCCTTACTATTGTAAATCATGCCAAATCGAGGGCCTTTCTATTAGCTTTTTAGGGGCCTTTCTGAATTGTTGGAGACAATGATGCTGCCCTTCTTATCGACACTGCATTCTCCCATTGAGCAATATTTGTAAGATCATGAAAAAAACTTTAAAAAAAATCAAATGAACAATCACATAAATGTTAGCATAAACAACCACTACTTGGTGTCATGAAATATTATTAGAATGGTGAATGGGCAGAGCAAGGGTCAAATCATTGGGTCTATAGTACTGTTGCGGTATTGTGGGAATACTGTAACAATACTATTCATTCACTATTTGTTGGTCCTTTGTAGGAGGATGTCATTTCACTCTCTTCCAAGGTTACATGCAAGGGCAATTTATCAGCTCAATTTAATTCATGAAATATCTTTTGACTGTGCACATGGTAGGACTCTAATCGCCCCATGTGAAATTTGGCTGAGTTAATAAATTCTTAGGCGTTCATTAAAACATCATAACTGATACACCACTATACTTGCCTATTCCTTGACACCCTTTTGTGGGGTGGTTCTTGTCACCTTTGTGGGAAAAAAATGTTACCATAAAAATATATGAATTTAAATGATTCAAAAATATTTATCTACAATATAAAATCATGATCATATCTTGTTTCACAGCCTCAAAAATCAAACAAGAATAGAAAGGGAAATAGCTATTCTTATCAACTCTTTTCTTCTTGCATAGTTGTTTGGTCCAGGCTATCCATATTGTGAATTGAAGTGTTAAGAGGTAGTGTATTTAAATATTGAACTATCCATAAGAGAGATGATTCCATGTACATGATTCAGTGGTAGTTACCACAGAACTGAGATGTGGCTCATTTTCACTTATTTGATTGTCTCAATTTAGTGAATTTTAGAATAACGGGCAGTAATATTTTAAAATAATTACTAATATATCCCTATATTATATAATAAACATACACCAAAACTTATAAACCAATGGCGAAGAATGAGCCACATTTCGGTTCCGTGGTAGTTACCATGGAGCCAAGTTCGTTGGATTATTTTTTTATCCATAAATTTGCACTATAAATGTATGGCATGAATTCTCGATATTGTGAAAAGAGTAATGATGTATTTATGTAATTGGTTTTTAAATAAATTTCCCAAATAAATCGTCCATGTTGTTTATTCGCTCATTTAAATTCTAAAATCATAAATCTAAAAACCTATAAAACCCTAAGCTTTTAACCCTTATGAAAGAATGACATAGATGCCAAGAAAATATATCATTATTCTTATGAAAAAAATAAGCTAATTCAATGTGTTAAGTCATAACAAAATAGAAATATAATAATATAAAATATATATAAACCACATTTAAATATGTAGCAGTTAGATTTGTTTTAGGAGAAATTTCTGTTATGACTAAAATAAACTTTATTCAAAAACAAATTGATTTTCTCCTTGAATACCATTGATGCAATAGCTGAGAGTGGTAAGTCGTTTAGGTAAGATTAGGGGTTTCACTCCCTCTCAGACTATGGTTCAGTGACTGTATGTGTGTGGTGGCTTATTCATAGGATCAAATTTATAGATATATATATATATATATATAAAAGCAAACATTTTCCCCTTAATTTTATGCATTTATTTTTGATGGGAGATAGAAGCAAGAATGGAGTTGCTATGTTTCAAGTTAGTTTTTTAATGCTTTGATTCATTTATTAAATAAATTGGTGTTTGCAAAATAAAGGAGATAGTAATATAAATAACTGTTTTTTTACCCTAACAATTCAACGTCTCGCCATGTGAACCAAGTCATCATGAAATGACTTTGTCCATGCAAAATTAATCTATTCAATTGGCTAGCATGAAATAATAGAATTTTTCAGTCCCGAAAAACTTGCCAAGAAGAATGTCTAATAGTCTACCGACAACGACCATGTGTACTTCGCCATTCGACATTTGAATCAGCAGAGCACCTGCTATTATGATGGCCCTATGCAAAGCAAATTTGGGGCTACTTTTGGGCAACTGTTTGGCTTTCTTTGCTTTCTTAGCTCCTTGGAGAAGTTATGGGGCCTTTATAAGATTCCTTGCCCTTTCAACTAAAATTGATTGGGGAGCCGATGCAATTACTTGAAATATTTGGCTTGAATGAAAAGCACGTATATTTAATGCCTAGCTTCTCTCACACTTGATAGTTATACAAAGAATTGGCCACATGCTCCTCTTATGGTTCAATGTAATATCGGAGTAAAAAAAGACAAAAAGTTTTTAGGGCCGAGGTTCATACCTAGAGAAAAGATAGATCTTCCAGGCACTCGAGAAGGTGAACCTTTGCGCCGAATTTTATTCTCTTTTCTTTTTCATTTTGTCTTCTTTTGATGTCTTGTCCGTTGTACTAATTTCTCTGCTAGTGGAATCCTTTTCTTTATTTCTTATGCTATTTGTCTCTTCTTTCTTGTATTTTGAGTTTTTGTACATCTTCTGTATCAATACTTTTCCATTGAAAAACTCTATACTCTATTTGTCCAATATGAATATGGTTTATTCATTTTTTTCAAAATAAAAATTCCCCACCCCTTTAATTCCTCTATTTTGTTAACCTCATTTTCATTATTATAATTTTCTAAATATTTTGTATGTTTTTTAAAGACTGTATATTTTTATATTATCATTTTGCATGCATTGATTATTTTTATTTAAATTACGTAGAGAAAGCTCTCCTATAGAGAAAATGAATCGGAGCACTTAATGGGCATGTTGTTATCCCTTAACCTTTTCTCTAGCTTCTGAATTAAATTTCTGGGGTTTATGGTTGTTTCTACTTTCCACCATGAATCAAAATGTAAGATATTGCCCTGTCACATGAACCATTTTGAGTATTTACCTGACTGAAAGCTGTACGAAAAATCAAAGCAAGCACTACATAGTCAAATGTGAAAAAAAATCATTCCACTTTACCTGATAAGTACACATGACGTCATAATAATAGTTTTCCACCAAAAGCTTTGCATTGAGCAAGAAATAATCCTCATCATTCCCCTTCTGTTAGCTTCTCTTCTCTTAACGACCTAATTCACCTATCATGGCTTCTACAACTTTGTTTGCTATAGCAGGAACTTTTCCTTCACCTTTGTGTGACATAAGTTTGGAAATATTAACTCAGCTATTTATTGGGATTATCTATCATCATAATCATCACCATCTTCCTTTGATGAAGTAGAAAAACACCAACAACTGGAAGATTCATTGGGGCCGTTTGGTATGGGGGAAAGTAACAACTTTCCCTGGAAAGTTGAGGTTGTGAAAAGCATTCATATGTTTGTTTGAAAAAAAGACCATGTAAAGTAATGGTCAAATTGTAATTACTTTCTCTTTGACCAATGAAAAGGATTCATAGGGGGAGGGGGTGTGAAATGGATTACACCATGGGTGGGAAAGTAGGAGACATGTAAAATTCCAATTTCACCCTTTTCTAACATTAAAATTTTTATCTTTTGTCCTGCCTTCTTTTTAAAAACCCTAACTTTAGCAAAGAACTTCTCCACCGTCTTCCTTTTCAAAATCGTAGCGCAAGCCAATCTCGGTAAGTCATATAATTTTTTGTAATTTCTTTAAGAATCTTTTCTTATTGCCTTTGATATTGTTTTATTGATAATGGATTCTTATTGAAAACTCATTGAAAGAAACATGCACAATACCTTTTCTTTAGGTGAGATCTATCCACAAAAAGATTGCCAAAATTCATATAGGAAGCGTGCCTCTTGGATAAAGTTCGGGTAATCATATTTCTCATAATAGAAAAGCAAGAATTAAATATCTACTTTTGTCTGGTATATAAGCAATTTTCTTAATTTATTTATATATAAACCATTGATTAATGTGAAAATTAAAACATAGTTAAAATTAAAATAATTGATATTCATTGAAGGGTAAAATTGAGAATAAACATAACTTTGCATGGAAAGGCTATTCATAACAAACAAAGGAATTCATTTTGCATGTATTTCAATTGCAATTTTCAAGGTTCATACCAAACACGTATTGTTACTTTACAGGAAAAGTAAATGCAGGGAAAATGAATGCAAGGAAAATACTTTATAGGGAAAGTGTTTCCATGCAAAGTACCCAAACGGGCTCCAAGTTGAATGTCAGGTTGATGCAGAGTAAAATCATACGGTTGTTTGAAAAACATAAGAAAAACCATAGAGTGGTCAGTATACACAACAAATTCAAAGATGTTGGTTATGAGATACAAGACTTGGAATCAGACTTGGAATACATGGAGCTACAGAGAAAGGTGGAGGAGATCAACAAGACTGCCGATGCTGATACTATCAGACAATTTAGTGGAGGAATAAAGTTCTTGTTTTAGTTAATTTCTGGAGCACCAATTGCCCTAACAAGTGGGAAAAAACTTCGCCTTTCCACATCATCTCAATCCTTGAATCTATCAACAAGGTTTTGGTCTTTTTTAATTTAATTTTCTTTTTTAAGTTGATTTTCCTGCATGATCCATGTTAGTCAATTTGTTTTTATGTGATTCATAAATAATAATGTGGTTTTTATAAGTTCATTGAAGCATGAGAAGTTTATGTTGTAGATGATGACATGGTGAATAAGATAGGCAGTATTATAAAACAAATAAATAACTTTGAATCAAAGATGAAGGATGAAATCAAGTTGGAAGAATGGTTCAACAAGATCACCTTAAATGGAGTCTATGATCCACGGGAACAACATCACTTTATATTAAACAAACATGTCACTACATCATCACCAAATGAAAGGGTAATAGATGGCCGAGATGATGAAAAAGAAGAGTTGATTGATAATATTTTTGTTGTAGTAGTAGTTCAGATGGGTGGTGTTGGCAAAACCACTCTAGTTCAAGTTGTCTCCAACAATAGAGAAATAGAAAATTACTTCAATGAGAAAATGTGGATATGTGTATGAGATGCTTTTGATAAAGTTAGAATCATAAAAAAAAATGATAGATTCATCTTACATTGATAATATTGATAGGCCAACAGTTCCATGTGGCATCACAACCAGCTTGGAACTTTTTGAGAGGAAATTAAAAAAGCATTTAATAGGGATGAAATTCTTATTGGTGTTGTGTAATGTTTAATCTGATGAATGGCAACAACTCCTCACCCTTCTCCAAGCTGCACAAGCAGAGACTATTAAAATCATTGCGACTTGTAGAGATCCTAAAAGTATTGGGAAGTCTAGGTGAAGGAAATAAAATTATTTTGCAAGGTTTATCTGATGAAGAGTATTGGATGTTGTTTTTGAAATGTGCATTTGCCATAAGAATCTCAAAAATTATTCACAGAGACTATGTGATATTGGAAAACAAATGGTGGGAAGGCTAAAAGGATCGCCATTAGCAGCTAAGATAGTTGGAAGTCTTTTAGGATACAATTTGATTGAAAAACATTGGAAGGATGTACTAGAAAGTGAGTTATGGGAACTTAAAACTAATGCATATAATAATATGTTTGCGCTTGCACTGAGTTAATATCATCTACCTTAGGATCTTCAATTATGTATTGCTTTTTGTTTGGTATTTCTTAAAAATTTTGAGTATGATATGCATAGTGTTATTGACATGTGGATAGCCCATTGGGTATATACGTAAAAATGGAAGTAGTTCGAAAACCAGTAAAGATATAGGAGAAGGGTATTTTCAAGAACTAGTAGCAATGTGTTTCTTTGAGAGGTGTT
>NC_052488.1:15342101-15369859 GCF_009730915.1 Dioscorea cayenensis subsp. rotundata | reverse complement strand
CTCTTCCAGCAACTCCACATAAACATCCCCATTGTTGAAATATTATCCCAGATGCCAAAATATGCCAAATTCCTAAAGGACTTGCTTACCAACAAGAGGAAGTTGGAAGAGGTTGATACGATGGCTCTTAACGGTAATTGTTTCACCATTCTGGACAAAAAGATGGAGATAAAGTTGAGAGATTCTGGAATTTTCATGATCCCATGCTTGTTGGGTGATGGCGTAAAGGAGAATGCACTCGCTGACTCCGAGGCTAATATAAACGTGATGCCATATACTATCTACATGAAGCTCAGATTGGGAGAATTAAGGCCAACAAGAATGACGTTATAATTGGCTGATAGATCAGTGAGAAAATAATGGAAAATCATGTAAGATGTGCTCATGACCATTGAAAAGTTAGTCTTCCCTGTGGACTTTGTGATCCTTAACATAGATGAAGATGTAGAGACCCCACTTATCCTTAGAAGACCGTTCTTAAACACAATTTGGGGCTCTCATCAATTGGAGAGATGGAAAAATGATATTGAAAGTGGGAAATTAAGAAGTGATTTACAAACTACCCAAGTGCCATGAAGCACTCCATTGACCAAGATGATGAATATTCCTTTGCACATGAACCTGATTTTTCTATTTCTTACTTTGTGTAGGATGTGTTCATAGTGAATCCCCTTCATTAATAATTCGAGGGACAACTTGAGGAGAAACAAATACAATCCCACAAAACCACAACTTCAAGGGAGCAATAGGAGTAGTATTTCAAGAACCACGTCAAAGAAAAAGGTTATAGAGGAAGGTATAACCAAAAGATAAAAGCACAGCTAAGGTAATAAACTCAACCACTTTGAAAGTAGGGAAAGAAGTAACATTCTTCCTATCAGTCCCAATAACTAGGAACCACCTTAAGGTATGCACAGGTACATCAGGCTCGTGACATAAAACAAGCATTTCTTGGAAGATTGCCCAAGTAGTTTTCTATGCATTAGTTCATTTAGCTCATTTAGTTTTAGTTTTAATCATCTAGTGATTGAAAAAAAAGTGGTATTTAATTTAGTGATGTGAAGATGACTTGGCTCCAGGGAATTCTATGAGTAAAAAATAATTGTGGAGTCTAGTACTATTATTAGGAATTGTTTTCATGCCATTTAACATAGTGAGAATCCTTAGTTTTTAATTGAGAGTACTACAATAATGCTTTTTAATTGAGAATCCATAGGCGTGGTCAACCCATTATATACTCATTGTGATGCACTGGCAGAGAGTTATGCTTTTCTGGAAATTTTGATTAAGTCTATCACGGGTGCAGAATGCCCATTATCATGTTATTTCTCTAAATTTTTCAGAATTTTGGCATGGCCTTTCCATGCCTATGGTGAGGCTATTGTGAGTATAATAAGCCCTAAAATGGCTATTGACAACACTTTAGAAACTTTTGAACCCTAACTGAGTTGACAACGACCCCATAGCGGGCTTGTAACTGCCGTGGTGCCTCAAGAGCTGAACAAGATGAACAACGACCATTGTCAGGCCATTGTTAACCCTGTTATAATGTAATATAGAGTCACCAATGGCTAACTCTTGGCCTTTCTCACTTGAAGCCTAACTTTCTCTCTTGCATTTCACTGAAGAACTCTTCCTAACGATTGCTTTGTGATTCTGAGAAGTTTGGACTTGTCTCCGCTCGATTTAGCACCTCATTTAGTTGATTTTCACCAAGGAACAACCTTCTTTTTTTGACTAATTTTGTAAGAAACCTCCAAACCTTTTTAAATCATGATTTGATAATGTATAAATGGCATAAAATAGTTTAGGGCTGTTTGGTGAATGGTTGTGCATAAATTTCAAGCAAAATAAACTAGTGTATGAAAATTTATCACCAAAGTCGTGCTTCATAATGGGCATTTCGCAATGAATAATGACTGTTATGATGACTGTTGATATACTCTCTGCTAGTCTACATGTCGCACACAAGTAATATAGTGGTACCCAATGAGGGGTAGGGTTGTCAAACCATAGGGACTGGACTTAAAATACTAATTCTTCTTCTAATCTCTAGTTAAGCGAGAATTGGGATTGGTTTAAAGAAAGAAAATAAAACAAGTAAAGGAAAAAACAAGTAGAATTATCAAGAAGATTAGGATCGAGGTTTCAACAACAAGAGAGTAATGCCCCAGGACGATTCCTATAAGCTATAGTATACTATCTTGCTTCTAATGCCTATCAAGTATATTCTACGATTCTTGTGTATGCTCAAAAGCAGTGTTACATCTATGGTTCTCAAATACACCAAGTTTTAATTAAGGTAACTGTGATTTCATAGACATCGAGTTTTACAATCACACAAGTCAACTACAACTATGGCAATCCACACAACAAGTTTTACCTAAGCAACTGTGCAAATCAAACACATCAAGTTATGTAACACAAGATTTAACACAAGGAACCAAAAGAACTTCATAGAACATTAAAATTAAGTATTCAAAGCATATAAACATCATACTTCAACATCCCAAGGCACCATGGACTGTTAGTCCCTCATGGATGGGTACACCATGGAAGAAATAGATAAAGATCTAAGGGAAGAAGGCATGACTCCCTCACTTTTCAAGATATTCTTCCTAGTTGAGCTTCCTTCATGCTAACCTCACTTCCCTTGTACCTCCAACTCATCCTCAATCCCCTTTAGATCGGTGTGGTAAAGCTTGATCTTTGCCCTCATCATGTTCTCCCTGTAGAGAATAAAATCCCGGAACAAAGATGAGCTTGAAACCTTAGAGAAACTGGAGTTAAAAGGTTGATTTCGGGCTCGGCATGGTCTAAGAGATTGTACTTAGACAATGCTTCTCGTTGAGACTTCTGAGTAAATTGGCTAAGTGCTCACCTGGGAAAATTAGGGGTGAGAGCACGGTTGTGCTCCTCCCGTGCTTCGCCTATGCACGACCGTGCTAGGAGCATCAGAGTGTGCTTCTCCTTTTGGGAAAGACTATCTCTAGACTAGAATAATCAGGGGCAAGAGCACGAGTCGTGCTTAGACTGTGCCTTGCCTGATAGCACCCACTCTTCTTGAATTATCACTAGGTCATCTCCAGTGCAAAAATAATCAGAGGGACAGAGCACAACCATGCTCTGCTCGTGTTCAACTTGAGCATTTAGCGAAAATCTTCATTCTTTGCTTGTTTCATTCCCGTTTCCACTCCAAATTGCTTCGAGCCCTTGAATCCTACACAAAGAACAAATATACCCAGAATAACACCAAATATACACAAAAGTATGCTAAAGGACTAGAAAAAGAATGAGTTGAGAGCAAATAAATATGATATAAAATGCACTCATCAACCACAATGAGCCGGTTGTGAGGACGTTATGCAATTTTTCCCACTCATCTTGCCCTAGCAACACATGGAAATAGGGTTGCCTATTGTTATCTCACCATTACTCCATTATAATATACAATGGATGTACCATGGGCATTGTGTGCTTGTGGTGACTCTAGCACAACAGAGCTACTGAATCACATAGCAGGTAGTTGTATGCTCGTTATACTCATCCAAAGAGTCATCAAGATCTTCGCAAAGGGCATGTCAAGACCTTTATGGTCTCATAATAGTCATGATGTACCCAATGTGCACTCGTTGTCCATACTTGCATTACATTTTTCATATTCTATTAATTGATTTTCTGTATTCTTTATGAGTTGTAGGATATGGGTCAATAGTAAACTGGCAGTGGTCTACAAGCAGAGGCGGAGAAGAAGAAAAAGAAGACAAGAGAGTCTTCTTAGATAGTAGTACTACAGTTCATGGATCCCAAGTATAGAGCCGCTATAGGAGGCTCATAGATCAGAGATTTGTCGAGGGTCATTGGATAGACTGGCCAACACAGAAGTGCATAAGTCTCACCGACGAGATATGGGACCCTATCTCTATTCAAGGCTAGGATTAGTTCTTCGGCATCGATGAGCCGAAATGCTGGAAGCTCACGATGGATGTCATGAGCTCTTTTTGAGCTTGATTGTACCACCATTAGCCTGGGGTATAGAGAAACTATCAGTTTCTAGATGTTTGGGGAGGAGTACATGATGTCCTACATGGATTTTTCCACTAGGATGGGGCAAGTAGACGTGGAGTACATTCACACAGGGTCATACTCAGAGCTCTACGTCGACCTATTGGTACGCCGGAGCCCAGATCAGGTATAAATCTGACATTTCGAGGCCGCGAGACTTATGTATGCAGGATCTCAAAGGCATGTGCCTTAGGATGATCAGCATTCTGCTACTTACAGGCCATCCTTTTACACACGCTGACCGGGTGAGGAGACAACATGGGGGTTGTGAACCTTTTAGATCTATATTTCTTGTAGAGCATGGTAGACATGGAGCTGATTTATATCGGTCATGCACTAGTGATAAGTGCTTGAGTAAACATATTTTTATATATGTTTTACATGCATTAAGCATCATTTTTACCATGTTTTATGTCTCATATTGTGTATTTGGTGTTCTTTTGTGCAATTAGGTTGTGAATGCCTTGAAGATTCAAATAGGAAGCAAAGATAGGCTATAAAGACACAAGTTTTGGGAGTTTTTGTTCAATTCAAGGACCAAGACACGAGAGGAGTTCATGAATGTGGAGATGTGTGCCAACTTCCAAAGAGTTTCAAGCTAATTTACTAGTTGGAAGAGCACAAAGGCAGTCACATCTTCATTTTCCTCTTCTTTGTGAAGATTGCAAGACCTCTCAAAGATGCCTCGATGAAAAAAAGTCTTATAGCCTACCACATGGCCGTGTGCCCGACCATGTGGCCTCATGAGAAGAGTGTTTGGACCACATTTACAAAAACCACTGTAGCAAACCAATGTAATAGTACTGTAGCAAAATTACTGTTCACGCCTCCGTGGAAATTCTTGCAGCTCATGTGGGCGCATGTAAAATCCACATGGACGTGTGGGGGCACATGATAGGCGTAGTTTTGTGCTATAAATAGGCCATTTTCGCTATTCTTTGGGGACTTTTTGTGAGGCTTTTGGCAAATACTTAGAGGGCAAAGCAGCTAGTGTTTTGGAGGAGGTCTTTGGCAATATTGGAGGGCATTCATCACCAACTTTTATCGATCTTTTCTCCGTCATAGCATAGAGGTGGCCTTTAGCAACCTAGCTTTGGAGGAGGATTCTTCAAGACATTGAGCGACCCATCAAGGCCATTGTCACGAATTTGAGGGGGTTATTCTCTAAGGTTTTTCGTTGCTTTACATTGTATTTATCATTGTTTTATAACTTGCCCCATGGAGGGCTAAACCCTAGTAGGTATTTGGGCATGTGAACCCTAGGATATATTCTATTGTATTAATTTGTTTTATGTTTCTATTAAGTCCTGAGTTGATCTAAGTTTTAACCTTGTGATTTCATTGCTTGCATGTGTTATTGATCTTTGTGATTGATCTACATTGCATGATTTGTTACTTTGATGTGAGAGGTCTCCATTAGAGTTAGAACATAAAGGTTAAAGAGGGTTGAGAGAGTGACTCATGAGTTAGTGGAGTGTCCCTTTTTCCCTTCCGATTGAGTGTTATCTATCTCCGTATTCCATAGACTCTATGCAACAATATTTGGTGTGAGGCGTGAGATTGATAGATTTCTTCACAAGGACCTTGTAGGGGGTTAGGGATCCTTCGCGGGAAATAGGGTTGGATCTATCCTTAGAAATCGGTTTCACTCTTAGGTATCCCTAGATCTTATTGCGGTCATATGGGGTGTGAGGTGTTGAGATTGAAACCGATTCCTAAGGGCATGTTCTGGTGGGCTTGGATACCTCATCTTCATTGATTGAGATCTCACTCTTAGGTATCCCTACAAGGTAATCCAAGAACACATATGACCTTGTAGGGGACTAGTACTGGTGTCTTGAAGGCAAGGGACATGTTGTTCTTGGATTACCTCGACTCTTTAGACTCGGTTTAGAAGCATTTAGCGAATCTTGAGCTTCATGTTAGATCCTAGGGTGAGCATTGCCTGAATACCTCATCTTCATTGATTGAGATATCTTTTACTTTATATCTTGCCCTTTTGCTTGCTTATTACCTTCTCTTGAAATTAGTTTATTTCATCACATCCATTGATTCCGACTAGATAACTGAGAAGTGGTTAATACTAATGCTTCTGTTCCCTATGGATTCGACTACCCACTCACCGGGGTAATTATTACTTCAACACTCGTGCACTTACGGTTTACACGCAATTCGAGCGAGTGTCAACTATCTTCCCAGTTGAGACATCAGTCTCATGACCCTTGCCTGACAACCATATTTCTTGGTCCATACATATATAGGCTTACACAAGGACTTGGACTGATTGATTTCTGCGCAGGCATGTACCGTGTAGGAGCATGTAGTCATTCGGGGTTACCACGCTCTAGGTAATGAGCATGATTAAGCACTGGGACACACCCCATGGGTGTGCAGTTTTGGGTGGTCCACGAGTCCTACTCTGAGTCTTTGGACTATGAGGAGTCTCTGTCTGAAACCACTGCCACCGCAATTCCCTCTATCCCAACTTCAGCTCCTGGTGTTTCTGCTACTACTCCTCCTCCTTCACCTACTACTACACCGACCCCATCAGTTCCATCAGCTCTTGAGGAGCGCCTAACTCATCTTGAGGATCGAGGGTCTACTATTGACAGATCCTGGCGCATCTGCAGTGTTAGGTCCCCTTGACCACTCCGGTGCCTACTTTACCAACTGATATAGCTCCAGTGGAGCTAGAGTCTTCTTCCACGTCACTAACACCACCCGTACACCATCGGCCATACACAGAGCCAGATTTCCCCTGTCAACATCTACCACTATTATTTTCTTTTAATTCACCACTTTTGTATTTTCATTTTTAGTACATTGTATATTTTATTTCAGCAAGGGATGATTACCCTGCTAATTTTGTACTTAATTGTAATCATAGTGGAGTTTACTTTATAGTATTTTATTATATTTTAGTTTATGCTTGTATTTAATCACTCCACTTGTTTCTCCATCATGTTTGTGGTGATCGAGTGCTATTTTGACTCGCAAAAATTCATAAGCTTGGACAAGGGTAACTTCATCGCCCTAGTTAGCCCAACTAAGAAATCAGGGGAGTACTAGTAACCATACACTCTTTTTATTTTTATTTACAATCATATTTCACTACATTTGTGTATGGATGAGTACATTGGGGGCAATATACATCTTTAAGTGTGGGGATGGAGTGTATGATTTCTTATCTTTATAATATACTGTGAATTTCGTGTTATATTACACTATATCATACGACATTGCAAAAAAAAAAAAATTCTTTCAAAAATGGTGCTTATACTTTACACACATGCAAGAGTTGATCTATGAAGGCATTGCACTTACTTGTTGGAGTTTCCTTGGTATTGGGTCATGATATGTTAGACTAATAAATCTTTCATTACCTCTAGAGAGCTTGACTACTTTGTGAGTTTGTGCTCTATCTTGTGTCCCTCTTGAGTACACCTTGAACCTTATGTTTGTCTAGTGAATGATGCTTTATAATAAGGGAATGATAAGTACGTACTTTATTGCTCTAAGTTAAGATATATGGATTGCAGAAAGAGCTACCTCCTTTGTAGTGCATAGTTGCTCCTAATGAGTTAGATACAAAGTGTATGCCCTAGTGGGAGAGAGGGCTATCTTCTAGGAAGTGTGAAAGTTACTAACTATGAGAAGGAAAAAAAAAAAAAGGGTAATTATACATAAAAATTATGACAATTTTAAGAATGAAACTGAATAAAACCCTAAAACAGTTTCTTTGCAAGATCAAGACTATAAAATAGTGAACAAGGGGACCGATATTTGAGAAAAGTACTTTTCACCAAAGAGTAGACTACTCTTTGTAGAGGAATAATCATGCTACCTAGCATTTGATTATTCCCCCATACTACTAAAACTCCATACTTAGCTGCTTGAGATCAAGCACTTATCATGTATTCAATTTTTATCTGTTTTATTTTCTTGAGGATGAGCAAATGATTAAGTGTGGGGATATATGATAAGTGCTAATTAGATCACATTTTATATATTATTCACAATGCATTTAGCATTGAATTGAACCTGTTTAACACCGCATTTGTACAAAATTTTAATGTTTTGTTCACCGTGGCCTTTATTTCTGGATTAGGGGAAAAGAGGTGAATATAGGAGCGTTTTAAAGCAAAATAGGTGAAGTTGCTGAATTAGAACTCCACAACGGCTCACAACGAGCATGGTAACAAGTTACAATGCCCATTGTCTACACTTACCACCACCGTTACGAAAGTTATGGCAACATGTAACCATTGGAAGGAATACGGAAGTCACAACGGCCTTACAATCACCATTGTGAAGACTCACAATGCCTGTGACATAGTCACACAATGCCTAGAGGCCATGCTAGGATGCGACTTGGAGCCCAAGCAATAACTTACTCACCAAGGGCATCACATCACCGGTGGTGGGGCCGTAGTAGATTCGATCACTATAAATACCATATTTTTCTCTAAATTTAGGAAAGATTCTTTTCCGAATAAGGTAGGATGGCCAGAGTTTTGGAGATCTGAGCAGCTGAAGATGAGGTTCTTCCATATTGTAATAGTTTTCAATGAGGTTTCTCAAGGATAATCCAACAATCATCATTAGAGGAAGGCGCGAGTGGCATGCGTCATCATGTCAATCTTTGGGATCCTTTTACCCTCAACCTTGGCGGATTCATTTGAGGGAGTTCATTTAAGAATTCTTTTAAAGGCTTATCCATTTTTTAGTCTTATAGTTTTTTCTTGTTTTAATTGTTTATTTTATGATCCTTAAGAAACCTAATTCGAGGGGAATTGTATGTCTAGATCCCTCAATTATTGTTTATGAATCTTGATTGTTTCATCCAATAAATCTTTCTAGTTTTTGTGAATCATTGCATGTGTGTTTGAATGATATTCATGTTAATTTGGATGAGAAAGATATGCCCCCACATTAGGAGACCCATGCTATGTTAGATCTATGCATGCTCTAAGAGGTTAGGTATTGCTAGATCTCTGGATTAGGGATTGATTACCCCTTAGGTTTAGGGTTTGATTAATCCTTTCTCATGGAATTCCAGCACTTAAGGCAAATATAGGAGGCTGGGGTGGAAGACATTCCATCTTAAGTTCTTAGTGATTTAGAACTAGTTGCCAAAGGATTTGGGACTAGTAGGCCTTTGAATTCCCCCGGTCCAATTCTAAAACTAAATTGTCACACTAAACGCTTACTATAAAGTAATAATCAAGACAACTATCATACAACCACTAAACTCCTTCCAATTGTGTTTAACGATTCTCTAATTGTATTGTATAAAATATTGTAGAAGTAGATTAAAGATAGACTTTAAACGTTTAGGCTATTGATTAAGTCAAAAGGAAGTAATATGAGCCTCTCGCGATTTCTAGGGAAATACAACCCTTGTCCTCACACACGAGGTATTACATGGTGACACTTACAATTGCAGTATTAATGGACCAATCATAAAATTACTTGCATATTCACTATTTTATTTGCACACATTTCATACCACACATCAGGCGTCCATTAATAGTCTATCATATTCTATCGTCCTGATCATGTCCACCATATGAACCCCAAGAGTGTTCAATAATAAGTATGTGTTATTATTTAAAAAAATGGAAATTTTAAATTTTAAAATATTTAAATTTTACTAATATTAATTAATTCAAAACTTAATTATTTTAAATAAATATAAAGTTTTTCTCTAAGTTAATATTTTAAAAACATTTTAATAATAAATGTTTTTCTTATCTCCAACCAAATATTTTGATAAATATATTTCCATACAAAAAATATGTTGAAAGAAAAAAAAATCAAATTTTCTTATTTTTTTATTATTTTTTTAAAAATTATTGTTTCATGATTTTGTTAGATTTAAAAGGGGGAAAAGCTTCACATTCCACATTGAATGTTACATTACCACTTATTGAGTTGGTAATCACAATATTGGCAATATTAATATTGCCTAAGGTTTCAGATTCCGGAAATGTAATATTTGCATCGTAAGAAACCAAATGAGGTAATCTTACTTTACTTGTTTTAGATTTAGGGGTAATCTAATATTATCCCCAACCAAAACCCACCTTGGAGTGTGGACCATGTAATGTAATATTACCACGTTTGGTTCTTATGGTGCTAATACAACGTTCTCTGAATCAATGCGTTGTAAAGTCACCATAATTGATGTATTATCGGACTTGCCTGTTCCTTAACACCCCTTTGTGGGCAACATTTGTCGGCCTTTAAAAAAATAGTCTAATAAGTAAAATTGTTGCACTTTACAAAATCAGTCAACTATATTATAACCTAATTTAATTATAAAATCAATTGCACTTTCCAACAAAAGTTATCTCAAATAACCAAATCCAATTACAAAATGAAACATTAATTAACTAATAATTCAATTAAATTACCAACTACACAAAATAATATAATATTTTCTAAAATTCTAACTAATTAATACAGATAATCTTACATTGCCAAATTTACAAGTGATAAAATTGCTAGCCCTAAAAGAAGAAAACCATAAAGTCATATCTGAACTCATAAATTATAAACATACTAACTTAATCTTCTTTTCAAATTAAAATTTAGTTAAATCAAGAAAACAGAGTCTATACAGAAGTTCTCTGGCTTTCATCAAGTGCAACTCATCTTGTTATGGTTTTCATTGCTTTGAACTAAGCATACGTCAATATAAAATATCATTAATGTTAAAGACAACACAAGTAATACTATTTTTCATAGCAATCTAATCATTGCCTATAATTGCAACAATATACATTTAAAGAGTTTCATATGTTGGATGCACTTATCTAACCATCAGCTCTCAAGATGTTTAATCTATTCCATTTGTTCTAAAATATATAGAAATAGTTACTTAGCTTTTTCTTTTCAGTGGATTTGGCTATATATTTGCCTTGATTCCAATGATATTATTGACAAGAATGGTTGTTAATGATACGGGTGACTTTAATGGAAGAAAACAAGTGATTTTTGGTTTCCTATCATAATCTCTATAGTAGTTGTGATGCCACCCTGTTTTGCTTTATCAATTGCATCCACGGAGTTGAGTGAACTGCCATTGTCATAAACAATATATGGAACATGCATCATTTGTATCTCTCACATATACTTCTTCCCAAAATTAGAAGTTTTCATATGTATTCTTTTTTTAGATCTTTTTTAAAAGAACCCCAAGTGGAGCTAATTTATTAAGCACAAGAGGAATTACAAAAAAAAAACACAACTACAACGAAACAAAAACCAAAAGAACTCAAATAAAAAGATAAAAAAGGAATTACTAAAAACAAGAACGCAGAGGCTAACTAATTAGGGAAGCTAAAGCCTTCATCAATGAAGTTTTTCATAATCCATTGAGTCAAGTCGCAGCCAAACAAAAAGAGATTCAAAGCTTTGAAATTGGATCAATGATTCATTCAAGTCCTTGGGATAACATGCAATCGAGGGTTGCCATTCATGTCTAGCAGGAATTTCAAGTTAGAAATTTGAGCATTCCATCTCAAAGTTATTGGTGAGTTATAATTGTTTAAGGACTCGTGAAAGCATTGAAGAACACATATTGTGTGCTTTGGATTGGTGCTAACTCCTACAAATACACCGACTCCCCTATTTCTCTCGTAGATTCTGACTCCCCTCTTACCATGGCAAGCGAGGGCCAACCTCCCCCTCCACTGCAAAAGTCTTGGTACCAAATAGCTTCTTCCCTTATTGTGAAAGCATTCAAGAACACATACTATGTGCTTTGGATTGGTGCTAACTACTACAAATACACCGACTCCCTTGTTTCTCTCAGTAGATTCTGATTCCCCCATTTACCATGCAAGCGGGGGCCAACCTCCCCCTCCACTACAAAAATCTTTGGTCCCAAATAGCTTCTTCCTTTACTCCATCTCTGAATAACTCTCCTCTCCACAATGCTCAGCTCCTAAACAAGCTTAAAGAAACTACTTCTAGTATTATCTAGTTGGACAAGGACGCCATTAGCCACGATCGTATGAAGTTCCAATATGCTCTCTATGGGAAGCTGTTCAGCAAATCCCCCCATTTCGAGCAGGTCAAGACTTCTCTTCTAGCTAAATGGAATAAAGTTGGTGAAATATTCATATCTGACCTTCCAAATAAGATTTTACTGAACAAGTGATGCAATGGCTTCATCTTGAGGGACCTTGGTCCATGAATGGGATTATACTTCAACTGTCTCTATGAAAACCCTTTTTTGAATCGAGCTTTGCTAAGCTTAACACTGCATTGATTTGGGGTCCGGTTCCATAATTTTCCAGTAGAATGTTGGGAAGGTGAAACTCTCAAGAATATTACTAGCAATTTCGGCAAATCTCATTAAAGTTGATGAATTTACCTCCACTCTGGCCAAATCTAAATATGCTCGTGTTTGTATTGAGATAGATTTATCCAAAGCTCTTGATGAGTGCTTGTGTATAAGTAATACGAAGTATTCTTTTCTTACATTGAGCATCACTTTTATCATATTTTATCGCTAATGCATGTGTATTTGTGTTCTTTTGTTCATGTAGGGTTATGGAGACAAAGTTGGATGAAAGAAACCAAAAGTAGATTGTAGATACAATTATTGATAAAATTCTTGGGTTGAAACGAAACGTAAAGACACAAGTTGTGCACAAAGACATGTGGGTGTCTGCCAACCTCCATTGTGCTCAAGTGAATACGTAAAGTGGAGGGGCACAAAGGCAATCACACCCATTTGTTCTGACTTGTGCAATACTAACAAGAGCTTCGTCAATGTGGTTTTATTGAAGACACAATGTGATCTACCACATGGATGTGTGCCCATTCATGTGGCCTCAATGAAAAGACTAGATTTGAGAGCATTTCGGTGAAGTACTGTAGTAGGTTACTGTAGTAAAATACTATAGGAAAAGCACTGTAGTAGTTACTATTCATAGTGCGCTCGAAATGAAGACCTGAAAATTCACACGGGCGTGGAATTTCCACACACCTGTGTGGATGCCTGATTCTAGACCCCTATAAATATCGCGTTTTGAGGAATCTTTGGGGATTTTTTTCCTATCTTTTACCCACCTTTAGAGAAGCTCAAGGCTAAGGGTTTGGAGAGGCTTTTGCTAGGTTTTTGGAGTGGCCCTATGGCCTTGGACATCGAGTTCCTTTGGAAGAGAGCTATTAGGGGAGCTTTTGTCAGCATCGATTCAGCGAGGTGTGCCCTAGGCTTGACAAGGGAACCCTTGGAGAAGACGAGATGGCTCTACAAGACCATCGATACCAAATACAAGGGGTTTTTATCTATGGATTGCTTGCATTTACTTTTCGATTTCATTGTTGATTGTGTATAGCTCCATGGAGAGCTAAATCCCTAGTGGGTGCTTGGACTTGTAAACCCTAGGATGATTTCGTTTCATTGACTCTTATTATGCTTCTTTAATTGATGTTTTAATTGAGTTTTCAACCTTTAATGCTTGTTGTATTGATTTTCCCTTAGAGTGACACTAGGCTTGAGAATCTATCTTGGTAATCCTTGTGGATGAGTAGCACTCCATTAGGATTAGACAAAGCAAGGTTGGAGAGGGTCAAGAGGTTGACTCGAGAGGTAGCAGAACTCCCTCTTTCCCTTCCGAAGTGATTTAATTTATCCTACCTCCATGTTCCAAGAGTTCTTTGTGGTCATGATAAAGTGAAGTGCTAAGAGACAAACTCCACTAGGGCTTAGTTGTGTAAGCAATAGCGTGAAGTGTTGAAGTAATCCTTAATGTTGGGGCTTAATTGTGACTAGGGGTCTTTCACCTACACCAAAGGGTTAGATCTATATTAGGGAATAGGGTTTATCACTTGGAGTCCCTAGAGCTTTAAGCAACTCTATACAATGTAAGGCGTCGAGAGTATTTTTTTTAGTCGGGGGATAGTGTAAGAGTTAGTCATGGTTGACCTTAGGTTTGGGACCGTGTGACTTTTGATTTCCGTGAGTCATTACACGTCAATTAGGAGGCATAATGATTAGTCTTGCACTTGAAACAATATTCCTAGGGTGAGCAATGTCTAGGTGCCCCATCTTTCCATCAATTACCTCTCCTTATTCCTATTGCATTTTCTTTTCTTTTCTTTATTTTCATTTGCATTGATAATATTCACACAACTCATCAATCATTTTCTCTATAGTTAAATAGAAATACTTGTGTTTCCAAGCACTATTCCTTGTGGATACGACTACCCACTCATCGGTGTACTTTATTACTTCGATAACCCGTGCACTTGTTGTACACACTGCAAGGGGTGTGTCACCTCTCTGCCGAGGGTTTTGTGTAGGTGATGATTTTCATAAAGTATTCATAGTTGTGATGTACAAGCGGTTACCTACCTTCTATTACATCTATGGTCTTATCGGTCATGGAAGTAACTCGTGCATCCGATCATCATCGTTCGGGGCCAGTGGGGCCTCTTTGCCCTCTTGTGAAGAACAATTGCTAGTGGATGATACAATCCAGGTCTCGCACAACACCGATCAATGCATGGATACTTCCTACCTTATATTCGTTCCTAATTCTAATGATACTTTAGAAACAAACTTCGGACCTTAGCTCTTGGTGTCCCACCGGTGTGACCATGCAAGCGGTCATGGTGGTGGTGCTCGTGCAACTCACATGACCCAGAGAATAGCAGCCGGATTTGATACCAAAATCACAAGGTCCCGAGGCACTATCTCTCATAGCTTACGTAGTGGATCCCATTTAGTTGGGAGAGGGTGGTCCTCCACCATCCATGCCTCTCACATTCCCACAAACTCTGACGACTTAACAATTCCGCCCACTCATTCTCGCATTGTAAATCTAGCCGTTGATTAACTCATTGAGATCATCCCCGCCCACATCGGAAAATAACCCTACGGATCTTGTCAATCCTTTATTCGATTCTCCTATTCCCCAGGCTTCTGTACCGAACAACTCTTCCACTCAAACCATCCCTTTTGGTAGTTCCTGAGATAATCCACAGCCTGACCTACCCACTCATATCACCCCCTTTTTGCAACACCCTGAGGAGTTGGACAATTGGCCACTATCTCCTGACCCACATCTCCTTCTCCTATCCTTCGCTCATCCATTCCAGACGTTTCTCTTAACACTCCTTCTTCTGGATAATTGTATTGCTCTCTTGTAGCAAAAGTCTCCTCTGCCCTTGATTCTAATTAAATGGAGGAAGATAGTGGTTAAGATGATGACTTATCAGAAGAAGAAGATGAAGAGATGCCAGATGAGGATGATGACCCCGATGACTCCATGAAGCTGGTTCAATATCAAGTGGAAGTTAGACGGGACGCCCTCATCAGAAAAGGGTCACATGCTAATGAGATTTTGCCAAGAAAATTCTCAAGAGATTTCTTCATTTTCATATTTCATGAATTTGGCTAAAATTCTCTATTGGAGTTGCAGGGGTATCTCCACTCGAGATACTTCTTCTCGGATCTCAGACTAATCAAAACGTTCAAGCCTTTCTTGGTTTGTCTTGTGGAAACTCTCGCTAACTCTGACCAGGTTTATCGCTTATGTAATAGAATTCCTAGGCACTGGGAATGAGATGTTGTCCTCACCGAGGGTTTCTCAGGAGGTATTATGGTTCTATGGAACTCGCCCATAGGTTAGGTCACTCCCATTACTCGTCTCTCATCATGCTTTGCATGTCATGGTCTCTACTACGCTTTTCATAAACTTTTATCATTTCAGTCATTTATAATTCTTCTCATTGTCATAGCCAACGATTTTCTCTGGCAAGAACTTTCTAAACTCACTCATCTCAGACTCCCTTGGCTCATCTTGGGAGATTTTAATTCCATTCTTTCAAGGATGAAGCACAAGGATGGTACTTTCTCTCATTACAATCATAAATCACATTTTTTTTTCACTGATTTTGTTGATCGTAATAATCTTCTGGACTTAAATTACATTGGTTCCCCTTACACTTAGTGTAAGAATCAACTTGGCTCTGCTCGTCATTGGGCCAGGCTTGATCGTTGCTTGCTAAACTTTGAGTGGAATGATATTTTTAAATCCTATACTCTTTCTCATCTCAATCACTCCTTTTCGAATCATTCTCTACTTTTTCTTACTGCTAATTTCCTTTCAACTCATAAAAATAGAATTTTTTTCATTTTCGAAAATTTTTGTATTGAATGTCTAGGCTGTCACAATGTTGTTCGTGATGCTTGGAATTTCTCTCCTCATGGTAATCCGATGCATGTGTTCACTCATCTCCTTTCTCGCACTCGTTCTAAACTTAATTTTTGTTATCTTTCTGGTGTCAACAATTTGGATGCTGCCATTTCTAAAACTGAAACTAAGATTAGTAATTGTGAGGTTTTTGATTCTGACTTTAGTACTCACCGTGTTTTGGTGGAGCTCTACGCCAAACTTTCGGCTTTGCAGCATCAGTGCAACATTAAGTGGGCCCAACGTGCTCACTTATAGTGGATTAAGGATGGCGATAGAAACACTAGCATTTTCCACGCTCTTTCCCCGCACTCGCTAGCATTCTAATTTTATCTCTCAAATTGAAGATTATAATGTCAATGTTTTTTGTGACCCTTCTGGCATTGATCAAGCATTCATGAATTTCTACCAAAATCTCTTGAATGGCCCTTCCAACACTTTCACAAACATTGCTGAAACATTTTCTCCCGATCTCCCAAGGCTTTCAGACTCAGATAGTGCTTAACTCATTGGTGATGTTACCATGGAGGAAGTATATCTAACTCTCCTTGACCTCTCCCAAGTAAGTCCCTTGGTCCCGATGGCTTTAATGTTGAATTCTATAAAACCTTTTGGCCTGTTATCGGTAATCATCTTTTTACAGCTATCCAACATTTCTTTAAAACCTCCTTTATGCCTTTCTCCTGGGGTAAAAATTTTATCGCCCTCATCCCTAAAAAAGATAATCCTAAACTTGTTTCCGATTTTCATTCGAGATCCCTGTATAATGTCTGTTTTAAAATTATTTCAAAAATTCTTGCCAATAGGTTAAAGAAAGTTATTCCCATCCTTATTAGTAGGGAACAAATGGGTTTTGTAGCTAATCGTTGTTCTTTGGATAACATAATTACTGTACAAGAGGTTACCCATTCTATTGAAAATGATACCCATAGCCCCCCTAGGATGATTATCAAACTAGATATTGAAAAGGCGTGCGATACCCTTAATTGGAGTCCAATTCTTGCCATTCTTGCCAAAATGAATTTTCCGTCATTTTGGATTTCTTGGATCTCTTCCCATCTCCAGTCTTGTTCTTTTGCTTTGCTAGTTAATGGAAGCCCTACACCATGGTTCTCTTCATCCAATGGAGTTCGTTAGGGTGACCCCATTTCTTCTTACTTTTTATTCTTGTTTCCCAAACCCTCACTACTATGCTTAATTTTAGTCTTCAAAATAATCTTATCCCGGGGTTTTAACAAAAAAATTTGCATCTTAATTTTAACCATCTTATGTATGTAGATGATTTGGTTTTAATCACTTAGGCCTCTCATAAAGTGGCTAGAAATATTCATCTCTGTTTATCCTTTTATTCTAATATTACTGGTCAACGTCCCAACTATGCCAAATCTCAAATCTTTTTCCGTCCCGGTTCAACAAACATGTTTTAAAAAGAATTTATTCCATTCTGAATCTTAGCCAAGCTTTTTTTCCTTTTAAGTATTTAGGAGTGTTTATTTCTCCCAAGAGGATTGCCTCTTAAACCTTCCAATCCATGGTGGAAAAAGTCAGAAGAATTTCTAATAGATGGGTCAAAGTTTCATCTTACCCATGCCGCTAAAGAAATCTTGATTAATTCAATCCTTCTCTATGTTCCATTCTATACTCTTTAGTCTGAGATCTCCAAAGCTATTAGAAAATTCTTTTGTATTAGGAATGGCAATGGAACAGGCATCCACAATGTGAGTTGGAACATTTTAACTGAAGATAAGTCTGAGGGGGGCTTAGGTATCAGAGATCTTGCTCTTGTCAAACATTCTCTAATGTCCAAGCATATTTTTAATTATCTAAATAATCATGATACTTTGTGGGTGGAAATTTTGAATGATAAATACGGGAAATTAACTTTTTGGCATGATCGTGTGCCTGCTAAATGCTCCTAGTTTTTCCGTGGTTTACGTAACACTGTAGCCTTACTAAGCCATTGTAAAATTAATTTAGTTAATCCTACTGGTACATCCTTCCTTTGGGACCCTTGGTATTTTGACATACATGTAGCCCTCAAACCCACGTACATTAATATGAATGTGAATCTTGATTAGATTCATATCTCTGAACTTGTGTAAGGTGATTAGTGGGATCATCAAGGCCTCAACATTCTTTTCGGTGAATCTACTGATCATTTAGGCAAGAATCTATCTTTGATTGATCATAATTCAGATAATCATTGGATTTGGATACCTAAATCTTCTTGTCCTAAAATATCTATAGCAATTTACCACTTCTTAAAGAGTCAAAACTCTCCTTCAGAAAGATGGGCTGGGTGGCAAATTCTCTGGCATATCCCAGTTGCCCATAGATTAAAACATTTCATTTGGATATGTCTTAGAGGCCGTCTATCCACTTCTGCTTTTCTTCATAGCATTCACCTCAATTGGGACAATCCTTGTATTTTTTGTGGGCTTCATCGAGAAACCATTAACCATTTATTGTGTCAATCAGTTAGGATTTATAAGGTCTAGGGATCAGTTCAATTCCAAGATGAACATCTATATATCTTTCACTAATGGTTTTTCTTCCGGGACCTGGATCACTGAGTTTGGTTATTCCATGAACACATTAGCAATAATTGCTGCAGGAGCTTGGTTCAACAAGATTTGCCGGTACAACGCAATATTCAAAAACCTTCGACCCAATTATTCTACTATTGTGTGCAAAGTCGCTGCTCATGTTCATGATTTTCTATCAGCACTAAGGACCCTCTTGGCAGAAAATTAATTTTAAACAATTTCTCTAGTACTCATGGCTACTTCCTCTTCATTTATGTAGCTTCAAATCACATCGCCCAGGTAAGATCGGTTGGATTCTTCTTTTCCACTGCTAACTATGTGACCTCTCTTGCAGGTTGTGCTTCTCAGCACATGTATGACAGCTCCTCAGACGAAATTCTGCCCTTGAAGTAGCTCTTCTGTGGACCCCATTCTTTTAATGCAGTTTGTTTTTAAAATCAAATTGGTTTTAGTTAAAATTTTATTTATAAATGTTTTTATTAGGTTTGTCCTCATCCTATCCCAACAAACTTACCAAATTTGATTTTTTGTTGAGCCAGCCTTACCCGCCGTGCTTGTTTACCGCTATCTTTCCTATTTGATTCAAGATCTTAAGTTTATAGGTAACTAAGAACTGAGAAATTCTCTTCTCTCTTCTCTCTACTCTTGTAAGCCTTCTTAGAGTGGGTAGCGAGGTCAAGTGGTCTCCATCCAGTGCCGTGATAGTGAGAAGTTTCTAGATAAGTCAATTGTTGGATCTTTTGATTTTTGTGCACTGATCCTTGTAAGCTGCTTTGTAGTCTTGAATCACATTCTTATCTTGTTGATCATCTTATTCCTTTAATATGCTTGTTTCTGTTCAAATTGAGTCATGCTTTTATAATCCCCTGTTTTTATTTGGCCATGTTTAGTATAGTTAAGATAAACTTGCTTGGGTTGCATGCATGGTATAGTGAATACATGCAAAGGATTACCTCTCTATGTTTCATCCAAGTCATGTTGTTATATTTATTTATTTATTTATTTATTTTGAACACTTTAACTATCTAATTTTCATGCGTGTGGTGTGAGTCTTGGTTTCATTTTTCTTCCTTATTAATCGTTAATTTCAGGGAGGCTAAGTTAATGCCATTGTAATTACTTTAGGTTGTATAGTGATGTCTTATTAGATATGTATGCCATTATGATTGTACGGACTTGTTGGCAGAGGAAAATGGACTTTTAATCAAGCCAAAGTTTTCCTTTTTATGGTGTTAGCAACCCAACATTTCACTTTTGATGGATGTGTGTGTTGTGTATATATATGTGTGTGTTGTGTACATATATATGGATGCTATTGTGTGTATATATATGTATTATCCTTCAGGAGTTAATTAGTAATGTTTTAGCAGATTAATTATCTTCTTGTTGCACTTTACTATTTGGGTTAAGAGATGCAGTGTTTTAATTAAGGTCTTATTTTATCCAATAATATTTATTACCTGATCCTTTATAAGAATAGGTTCATACTAGTTCTGTATCTCTTCCCTAATAGAGTGTCTGTATGTTATGCTTGGAATCCAAGAATCCTAGATGACTTGTAAAGTTAGGATTACTGAATTGATTTTATGTCTATAGGTTCTTTTCTGGAGAGTTGAGTCGGAATCAATTTGGATTTTTGGAAATTTAGCGAATATTTGGTAAGTATCCCACATATAAATCTAATTATATGTGTACAATCTAGTTTTTGAATATCTGGAATTTTTTAGAAGAGTACTGTTTTTATTTATTTGAATTTTAAATCATTTATTTAGTATTATTTTTGGAATTATTTTAAAATTAATTTAAATATCACGTTAATGATATGATATTTTGGTTTAGATTTATCTAAAAGGTTTAATTTTTTTTTAAAAATATGGATCATTTAATTCATCATTTTTAATTCATTTGTTTAAATTCGAATTGTTTAACTTTTGAATTTCAGATATTATATTTAAAATCTGAATCTTTAATTCATTTCATCAAAATCAGGTTATCTAATTTTTGAATTTCAGAAATTTATTTAATTTATGATTAATTTATTTATTTTCAAAATTTTGGGTATTTTATTTAATTTCTAATTAATGAATATTATTATTTTTATTATCTGTTCATGTTTAGATTCTATTAACTGGTTTATTTTGATATGATAAAAATTGGATCACGTTTCTATAAATTTTTTTGTAATTTGCCCGATTAGTTTATTGTTTTGTGAAGAAGAAGTATTTTGACATAGAAACTAGTACCCAATTAACTATGCAATATCCCTGTCACTGGGGTTTAAACACTGACCGTGTCGACACGTATTTTGTTCTAGAAACTATAGTTTCCCACGCTTGCCGTCGTGAAGAATAATGGCCTTTGATTATTTTGGCTTGGGTTACTGAGGGTAAAAATATGACTTCTGATAAATTTTGTCTCGGGTTCACCAAGGGTAAATATATGAATTTTGTGCTTTTGTTCTGCCAATAGTTGTTTGGGGGACCTATATGCGCAGTTTTTGACATTTGTGTTTACATGAAATAAATTTGTTTCGTTGATGTTGCAATTTGATAAATTATGATTTTGCATAAGTGATCCCTATTTTTTTAGTGGGTTCTTACTGTACTGTCAAGCTCATAAATATTTGATAAGTGCTTGTGTATTAGTAATACGAAGTATTCTTTTCTTACAAATGAGCATTACTTTTCTCAGATTTTATCGCTTATACATGTGTATTTGTGTTCTTTTGTGCATGTAGGGTTGTGGAGACAAGTATGGAAGAAAGAAGTCGAAGTAGATCGTGAATGCACTTTATTTATGAAATCTTGGAGTGAACAAATGTGAAGATACAATTTATGCTCAACGACATATGAGTGTGTGCCAACCTCTGTTGTGCTCGAGTGAACATGCAATTTGGAGGGGCACAAAGGCAGTCACACTCATATGTTCTGACTTGTGCAATGCTAGCAAAATTGTCGTCAAATGTGATTTTATTGAAGATGCAACGAGATCTACCGCATGGATGTGTGTCCGTTCATGTGGACTCGATGAAAGTATGGATTCGGGAGTATTTTGGGTGAGTACTGTAGCAAGTCATTGTAGCAAAATTTTGTAGCAGTGTACTGTTCATAGGCCGCTGAAAAATCGATTCCTGCAGATTCACTCGGGCGTGTGGAAATTCGACACGCCCATGTGGATGCCCGATTCCAGCCTATTTAAGCCGTCGACTTCAGCCTGTTTTGAGAATACTTTTTCCCATCCTTTTTGGCCCATCTTTTCTCATCTTTGCAGGCACTCGCGGTTAAGGTTTGCAGAGGCTTTGGCAAGGGTTTTGGAGTAGTTCTACGACATTCAACACCGCGTTCCTTCGGAAGATAGTTATTTGGGGAGCTTTCGTCGGCATAGATTCGACGAGGGAACCATTGAAAAAGACGCACCTACTCCACAAGACCATCGACACGAATACGAAAGGGGTTTTACTTATGGATTGCATGTTTTTACTTTTGATTTCATTATTGATTGTATCTTGCTCCATGGAGAGCCAAACACCTAATAGGTACTTGAACTTGTAAACCATAGGATGATGTTTTTTTATTTGACCTTTCTATTATGTTTCTTTAATTGATGTCTTTAATTGAGTTCCAATCTTGAATTCTTGTTGAATGGATTTTCCCTTAGAGTGACACTAGGGTTGAGAGTCTACATTGGTAATCCTTGTGAGTGAGTGACACACCATGAGGGTTAGACAAACCAAGATTGGAGAGGGTTGAGAGGGTGAGTCGAGAGATAGCGGAACGTCCCCTTTCCCCTTCCGTGTGATTTATCCTACCTTCACGTTCCAAGAGTTCTTTGCGGTCACAATAGAGTGAAGTGCTAAGAGACGAACTCCGCTAGAGCTTAGTTGCGCAAGCAACAGATTGAAGCGTTGAAGTAATCCTTATTATCTGGGCTTAATAGTAACTAGGGGTCTTTTGTCTGGACCAAAGGGTTAGGTCTATATTAGGGAATAGGGTTTATCATTTGGAGTCCATATAGCTTTAAACAACCTTGCACAGTGTGTGAGGCATCGAGACTAAGCAATTTCTCCGCCGGGGCATAGTGTAGGATTAGTCACGGTTGACCTTAGGTTTGGGACCGTATGTTTTATGATTTCCACAACTCATTAAGCATTGGTTGAGAGACATAATGGCTGGTCTTGCACTTGAAAATATTAGTCCTAGGGATGAGCAATGTCCGGGTGCCCCACTTTATGTCAATTGCCTCTCTTATCATTTACATGCGTCTCCTTCTTCTTTACTTGTTTTTCCTATTTGCATTAATTTTGTTCACACCATTATCGATTTATGTTCATTTTAGTTAAATAGTAATCTTTGTGTTTTTGATCACTATTCCCGGTGGATACAACTACCCACTCACTAGGGTATTATTACTTTTCAACAAACCTGTGCACTTGTGGTTCACACGCAAAAGGGTGTGTCAATATTGTTGATATTTTTTCAAGATCAAGAGTAGAGGTGAGTGGCGGATAGCTTAGTAAGGATCGTTGGGTCATCGCAGTTTTAATTCGCATGTAATAAGTCTCATTTGTTGTGGGCCTAGGTTTTATTTGAAAAAGCTTGTATTGACTGTGCTAAACACTTAGTTTGTTTCTTTGAATGTTGAACTCTGTTTTTGTTCATGAATTTCTCTTCCCTGTTAGATTTTGTGATTTTTGAGAACAGGTTTTGAGGCCTTGCATGCCTACTCGGTCTCGACTTGGTTGGTGTATGGCCGTTTGTCAGCGCATTGGGCCTGGCGAGCCGGGTTCGGGCGTGACATCTTCAAACTGCGATTGATCTCCATATTCCGGTCAAACACATTTTCTACGCTCATCATGCAATATTAGAGTTCATCCGGAGCTTTGATCACATCACCTCTTGCCGTTTTCAGCCTCAAATCAACAATTTAAAATTCTTAATGGATATGTGTTGTCGCCCCGCATACATCTCCTTCCATTCTCTTGGGGAGTTCCTGCAGCCAATCTAGCCTCCATTGGCTTTAAGCACAGGCACCTCAACCTGTTTCTCTTTGGAAAGGACCTTCCATATTGGATAATGCAATCTTTTGCTTATAATGGTTTTACTTTCTAGTAGTTTTATTTACTTTGTTCTCTTAGTGTTTTTGGAGTTTCCTTAGTCCCTTTTCATTTTAATAAATTTAGCTTCTCTGGTTGAGAAGTTCTTAAAAAAATAAAAAATAAAAAAAAATAAGGACTCTATAACTGTTTGATTGATGATGAACACTTGCCGAACTGGAATACCCACTTCCAAAGCCGTTTGTAATGCTACTTCCATTTCATACAACTCTCCACTGGTGTTGTCTGATGCAGGTCGGGAGAGGCATCTTGCGATGGAATTAGGATAGTTAGAACTTGAAGCAAAAAATCCCACCGAAATTGTGTATTCTTTTTTTAAATTGATAACAACAAAATTATATCAAGAAAAGACAATTACACATGCATTTTTTACAATCATATATTTTATTTTAACAATGTCTTATCTGGGACAGTCACTGAATCACTAAATTTCTCACTTATCATGCTCATGAAATCTGCAGTCTTAGTCTTCTTCCGACTCAGTTTTTGCTTCTTTAGCATTTATTTTCAATATTTTCGGCCCTTTGGATAGATCCTTCCAATTTTATTTTGACTGGAACATTTCCTTGTCAAAACATTTAATTGGAAACTTCATCATGGATGAGCTCTGATTTGTCTTCAGCACATCGTTGTTTGATTTCTTCAACTGTAGCCTACACAAAAAATTACATCCAATCAATCTCAACTTGAAGCATATGTAAAATGCAAGGAGGAAAAAACATATATAATTATGCATATGGAAGCAATTTCGGATGTCTACAGTTAAAAAATCTCACGCACAGATCCCTTCAACAATTCCCTGGTCCAAAAGTTTGTTGAAATTTCATGATGGTTGAGCACAGCTTTCTTTTCAAAACATTGTGTTTTGATTTCTTCATCTTGAACCTGCAAAAAAAGTTCTTGCAATCAATTTCAACTTGAAGCATGTGGAGTGTCATAAAATGAAAAAGATACATTTGCATGCAGTTATATAGTTATAGATAATATATATAGTAAAATACCTTTTTTTCATTTGCACACTCTGTTCACAAAAGTACAATAAACATGCTTTCTCGTCTCCATGACATATCCAGACTGGTAGTTTGCCTTCTGTTTTCCGCTGTCTACATTTCAGGAGCCCTCTTTACATTTTTTTTGTTCCAAAAACTTGACTTGAAATTTCATCATCATTAAGCACTATTTCATCTTCCCAGCATTGTGGTCTGAATTGTTCATCTAAAACCTACACACACACACACAAAAATCTGCTAGCAATCAACCTCAATCTGAAGCCTATGAAATGTCGGGGAAAAAATTTAATTGTGTTCACAATAAAACAAGAAAAAAAAACTCTTGTCCTTGGCCACTTTATTCAAGAAAGTACGATCAAAATGTTTTTTTCCCATCTCCATGAGTAGTCTCAAGATAAGTAGGCTGCCTTTGATTTGTAGATATCTTCACTCATAAGCTCACAGCAAGGACTCTTGTAACATTTGATTGGCATAGAAACTTGGTTGAAAATGTCTCTCCCATCAAGCAATATAATGTCTTCAAGTACATTTTTGGCCTAATTTCTTCAATTGAAGCCTGCTAAACAGGGAGCCTACAATCAATCTCAACTTAAAGCATGTAAAGTTGTAGGAAAATTTAAAAAAAAAATGCTCACGAGTATAGTTAGGCAGTTATGGATAATATATAGTAAAATACAGTTATTCTTCAGCCACTTTGTTTCTGTAAGTACCATCGGCATGTTTTTTCGTTTCCACTCTATTCACATGCGGATAGGTTGCATTCTATTTTCAGTTGTATAATCTCAAAGAAGCATAAATATATTTAACATAAATATAAACAACAAACATGTTATTTTATACTCCAGTCTGTACAACATACAATCTACAGTTTGTCTCTATTCTGCAACACACCATTTAGAGTTTGTCTCTATTCTAAGTGTTTCTATCAATCACTGATGCTCAATTATTAAATGAAAATCAATGTAATTATGACTATCAGGTGAATAAACTAGAATTATAAACAAAATGCTAACTACTAACATGGAGTTTATCATTGTACCAAAAAGTGATACAGAATTCCCAAACCCCTGGTTTAGTGGCTCATGAATGACTTTCTTCGCCCTCCTTGAGTTTATATGCTTTTCTTTGCAAATATACTGCATCTCGTTTTAAGAGAATTGGTGGAGACTGCTTAATTTCTGGATCAAGCACAGTGTCTTCTTTTCTACCGCCTCTTCATCGAGGTATGGACATATGCTATAAACTAATCCTGTACATTAGCAAAAACATTGAAAGAAAATCATTACTGTGCATATATAGCATTTAAACCACATAGGTATTACTATAAAGCATTGCATTGGGACATCTGTTTATCAATTTAATTAATCTCTGCATAAATCTTGTTTAACGCTATGAAAACTGGCAATTGGCATCTCACCTTTTATCATTAGAGGTGTGAAATTCTTGTTCCATACTAATTGACCACAAAAACCCAAAGGAGATATCATCTATGATGACACAAATTAGTCTTAGTTGGGCAATGGCTACAACACAATCTCAACTTTGCCAATCCAAAGCAATGAGTACTCTTTAGACAAATAAAGGAAAAATTAGAAAAAAAAAATGCAAAATACATACAGCATAGATATTGTCCTAGTCTCACGAAGAAAAGCATTGCTGCATATTTGTTTCGATTTTTTTAAATAAGACAGGGATTGTTGGGATCAATCACAAACCAAGGAGCAATTTGGGGAGACGCCACTAAATTGCAGTAATACAGACATCATTCATTCATCTAATTCCCCATACTTCACTTCAACACATGATTCTTAGGATGCGAGACAAAACAAGCAATGGAAGCTGAAATTAGATAGTAAGTTGCAGCTTACTAAATACGAAGATGCAGTGGCTCATTCCTTGAATCATCCAAGAAGTTAGCTTGCAGCTGGGAGAAGCTCTGTAACATCTGGAGAGGCAAAACAGTAAGGAACTCAATTCGGGAATTTTCAGCAGAAATTTGCAGAACATTTTTCATCAACATTTTCTCATCTTTGATTACATAGAGAGCAGCCCACTTTCACACTTCCTGATTTTTCTGCAGAAAGAGAAAGTATACACACTCACAGAGTTTTCTTCATATATGTACTTTATATATTATATTACAAAGCTTTGCCTAGCTACAATTGACTAGTTGACTAGGATGGCAGCACATCACTCGATAGGGATTTAATCAGAAAAGCAGAAATGGAAAACCAGCAATTAATTACAACACCATTGATGACAGCAAGTGATTGAGCTCTCCTATGAAATCATGACAATAGCATCAGTACAAACCGAAAGTATAAGAAAAATGGTTTAAAGTTAGGACTTGAACTAAAAGATGTGTGAATACAAGGGTATATATCAGTAGGGTGAATAGAACCAACACCTACAAACATACCAAAGTGAGAATGAGTCTGCACAATAATCTTACTATCAAAAAGAAAAAAGTTTACCATGGGTAAATTTAATTAATTTCCTTTTTTCTAGCGGATAACACTCAATGAATTAAGCTGATCAATGATTCGAGGCTTTATTCAGCAATTCCAAACTAGAGGAAACTGAATGTTAAACATTTTGTGGCAAGACTAATGTAGTATTTCACAACTTATATATGCAATATTAAGACTGAATGAGTACTAATCTTAATGAGAACTTCAAGTACAATCTTATTTGCAAAAAAATTTCAGAAATCAATTCCTTTTTACTATAGCTTACAGCATTTGGATTGACTAAATATGTAATTAATTATGAAGGTAACCAAACAATAAAAAAAGTCTGGATGACATAA
>NC_052488.1:15323171-15341101 GCF_009730915.1 Dioscorea cayenensis subsp. rotundata | reverse complement strand
TAGTTAAGTGTGTAAAGTTCCAACTTATGGTACCTAATGTCTTAAGCCATTGAATGCCCAATATGATGTCATAACTCTCCATTGGCAACAAAAAAATACCTCAGATTGAAACTCCTATTCATTCATGGTCCATTTGAAATCTGGACACATTGCAGAACATCTCATCTCTTGACCATTGGCTATCTCTACCCAAATGCCCGGTGCATCCACAATTTTACAACCTAGGTGCCTGGCCAATCTTTCACTAATGAAGTTATGGGTGCTTTGGTGTCAATTAAGATACACAGTCCCTTCCTTCCATATTTTCCTCTGATCATCGTAGTCTTGTTGTGCCCCGTACCTTATAGAGCATTTGCAGAGATCTGACCCATAGGAATTTCATCAACTTCTTCATCTTCAACAGCCTCTGCTTCAACTACCTCTTCTTCCACTTGATCATCCAACACCTCCCTAATTTGCATTACATATATTTGCTTCCTCTTACATCTATGACTGGGAACGTAATTTTCATCACACCAGTAGCACAGGTTTCTTGCACTTTTATCACCCATTTCCTTGCTTGAAATATACCCTATAGGTCTTTTGGACCCTTGATCTGGTTTAGCTGCATTGCAATTCAGTTTCTGGTATGCGCCCACTCTTTGGTTGCACAGAGAAGTGGTGACTGTGAGAGGTTTGCTGTAAGGACTCCTGGGAGGACTAGACATAGATTTAGACACCGGCCAGGGTTTATTCAGGATAGCTACAGCAGTTATTTCTTGCATTCGAGCTAGGGAATAAGCTTCTACCAATATACTCGGCTTCAACATCCGGATAGGCATCTGAATCTCATTCCATAGTCCTGATAGAAAAAGACTGAGAGCTTGAGTTTCAGAGATAATTGCTTTGGGGTATAATTCATCAAATGCATCATGGTACTCTTGCAAGGTTTTCACTTGCTTCAAATTTCTCAATTCCGCCAAAGGATCATCATATACACGGGCTCCGAACCTTGCCGTCAACGCCTTCACATAATTTTCCCAGTTCAAGTAAGCTTCTGAGCCTTTTGTCTTAACATATCCCTTGTGCCATAGAATGGCTCTTCCCTCCAAGTGCAAAGCTGCAACCTTGATCCGATTTTCAACACTGATTCCGCCTACCTCGAAGAAGTACTCGGCCCTTAGCAGCCATCCCTCTAGACCTTCTCCCCGGAATCTAGGAAACTCTAGTTTCGCCGATCCACCCCATGGATTCGCAACTCCCCAAGAGTTCTCCCCTCTTTCTTCACTGTTAATGCCCTCTTCATTCCTCGAACCTACGGATCCTCCCGATTCTCCCCGCGACTTAGCCACTCCCACGGTATGCGCCTTCAATTCAGCCACCATATTTTGTAGCTTCGCCTCTTGACGTCGTTCTGACTCAATCACCATTGTTGCTATCTCCTTGCGCCATTCCTGAGATCTTGTTTCCATCCCTGCTATGGTGGGACCCCTCAACCTTCTCTGATACCAATTGATGGGAGCGTTACATCAATCGCCCGGGAACCCTAGATGGTCCCCACGAGAAAAAGAAACAAGAAGACAAGAAAAAAACACGGAAAAAAAGATATCAATATAGTTCTTGAACTTCTCACTTAGTCATAACATAAGTCTCCACATATGGTACAAAACATTTACATATATCAAGAAAATTGACCAACTGTAGATAAAGGAAGACCAAGAGCCTGGCCCAGATGTCTTCCACTTCGGATGCCTTTCTCTAACCTTCTAACAATTCGCATCAAGCAATCATTGGCGACATCTCTTTTCCTCCCTCGAATCTTTGTCATTCTGGCTTGATTTTGTTGGTATTACTTTTGATCTAAGTTTTTTGCGTATTGATCTTGTTCTGCTAATTATTAGAGTTTTTTGTGACTTCTATTTGGTTTTCTTATGCAGGTTGGTGATTTCGGGGTTTTTGTTGATTTGGGTGATCTCTACTTTGGTTGAGCTTGGTGAGTGGGTTTTATTACAGTTTTGATGTAATGGGGTGTTTTTTTGTTTGAGAGTGTTTTTGTGTGTTATTTTTTTTGATTGATTTATTTATGGTTTGGAATTAGACAAAAATGAAGGAGAACATCTGTTTTTCTGAATTTCATTTGTTCTATATAACATGAGTTGTGGTTTTTTATGAGATGTTTAATTTGGAAAACAAGTGGTTCAACATTCATACCCAAACATACAATGTTTGGAATTGGTAGTGATATCAATGTTTGCTGAGAAATGTTATCCATTTAAGGCCATTTGGTATTGTTAACCGATCTTCATACCCTTACATACACCAACGAACAAATGTAAAATTATCTTATTTTCTTTTTATTCATTTTTTTTCATCCTTTTGTTGTTTGGGTCAAGCTAACCAAGCGGATTGCTAGGATGGAATTCATGCGATTCTCGATTGTTAATCCTTTTTCTATATGCTTGTTTTCTTTACCTTTCATCTTATGTTGCTTTGAGATAGTGAGCAGATTTTTGGAGCATGCATAGATTCTTTCTTTCTCCATCCATATGTTGTGCCATTGATGGAAGTTTTTCAGATGGAATTTAAGTAATTCTTGAATGTTAATTTCAGTTTTTATTCATTTTGTGCATTTTTTTAAATTGGTTGTTCTTACAGTTTGATTGATTTTTTGCGTGTGTTGATTGTAGTGTTTTCTTGTCTATTGGCTAAGAGAATTTACACAAACTTGGTAGTTTATAATTGCATGCTTTCAGAGGCAAGAGATTCAATTCAACTTGGTTTCTCCTTGGAGAATCTGATTTGAAGTAGGGTAGGAATAGAAAATCATGTCTGAAGTAGAAATAGGTTGTGTTGGATGGAGTACCAACTGTGATATGCAATTACCATTAGCAAGTAATTATATTATTTTGAATTTTTTTATTTGAAAGATCTAGAATGCTTGCTAATGAGAAGCACTGCATAGTTATGTACTTCTATTTTTTGTCGCCTTTTTCTGTATTGGTTAATTTTTAATAGCATTTGTTTTTCTAATATTATAAGTGAAATAGATCATAAAACTTAAAAAAAATGTAATTATTCACTGTCGGAGTGACCAAGTAAATTGTGAAGAACATCCACTTGTATAATAGTTTGTGGTGTACAAATGGTTGAACTTGTAACATACTTATGGGTGTCACATCTACTAGAGGCAATTTATTGATGTTTTGATAACATGGGCTACCATTCTGTCCTTTTTTTTAATCTTACTGCCTTGCCTCATTTTTGTTAGTCTAATTTTTTCTGAGAATCCAAAGCAAAGTGCTCTTTGAGTAGAAAGGTAGTACATCCATAATTTGATTTTTTTTCCCATGATTAAAGGTGAACTCATTATTGGAAAGTCACCTTGAAATGTCAAGGGTTCAGTTATGGCTTTTTCAACTTGGTGGTCAAATATTCCCATTGTTAGTTGTTTATGGCTTGCATCTTCTTTGGAACTATTGAATCCAAGGGATTCATGACAACGGATTGTTTCACTTTCTATTCTGTAACATACTATATCTATGTAATGGGTATCCAAATTAGTTGGTTTCTATGGTGGGTCCAAGGGGATGTCTTAATCGTATGAGTAGTGGTCCTTTCTCACACATTCATATTTGCTTCTGCTTGGTGGGTTACATGTGTTACTTGGATAGTCTTTTAAGCAAATAAGTATTGGTCCTGTCGTGTAATGGGATACCATTTTCTTCTGCCTATCTCTATTTTGAACTTCTTTTATTTCGTAAAAACGTGTTGTTTTGTTTTATAACTGTATTAATATGCCTATTGTATTGTTGAAATTACTGAAGAGTCCCATAGAAAGCTATTAGTCAATTAAATATAACGCAGAAAATATTTATTTAGATGGGCTCATCCTCATCATGAAATAAACTACTTATTTATATTGGAAGTATTATTTCTGTAGCGTGAGAATGTAAAATGGCATGCCACTTCTTTGGAAGCCCACATCATTGATCTTCATTTCCATATCTTTAATTGTCATATGACAGTACTCTATGAAAGGATAAACCAGTCACTCAGGAAGAACAAAGCAAGAAAACAGAGAGGTATGGAAAAACCTTCTTTCCTACTTTGCTTACTCCTTTCAAAAGTTTATAACATTCTACATAACAATGATGACAGGGGCAGACGAGAGAGAATAGAAAACTAGGAATAGTACAACAAAATAAATTAGAAAATCTAATCTAGATCCATGCATAAGATCCATTCATTTAACGTGATAGCAATCCATCGTACGAGGTTCACCCAAACATGCAAGTAATTATGTGATCCACATGCATGAGTGGAGACACAAAGCACAGCCGGCCCGCATTGAGTGGACTCACTGAACCACCGCCCCACTTCTCTCCAATCATGAACCTCATATTGATTACAACCTACATACTCCCCTTTAATCCAAGCTACGAGGTTCCAACTCTCTCACTCCCAACGATTGACGTAAAGCAGCGAACCTCATGCTCGGTAACGCTTTAGTCAATATGTTTTCCTTCTGTTCTCCAGAGCTCACCAGATGCACCACGATCTTCCCTTTCTCAACACATTCTCTGATGAAATGGAAGCGCATATCTATGTGCTTGCTGTGACCATGATGTACTGGATTTTTTATCAGATCAATAGCTGATTTATTATCCACAAACACCGTTGATGGTTCGAGTATACTTCCAATCATTTCATTGGCTACACTTGCCAAGCAAACCGCATGGCAAGCGGCAGTAGCTGCTGCCATATATTCGGCCTCACACGAAGACAATGCCACTGTTCGTTGCTTGTATGAGCTCCACAATACCAGACTATTATTGATATAGAATGCAATCCCTCCTGTGCTCTTCCTGTCATCGAGATCACCTGCTAGGTCGCTGTCCATGTAGCCAACCAATTCTTCGCTCTCCTCACCTCTGATATATACCAAACCAAAGTGTGTGGTTCCCTTCAAGTATCTTAATATTTGTTTTACTGCTTTACTGTGCATCATAGTCGGCCTCTGCATATATCTGCTAAGTACTCCCATGGAGTACGCCATGTCTGGTCGAGTGTGTAGAAGATATTTGAGGCACCCGATGCTCCGACGGTACTTAGTGACATCCACAGGTTCGCCTTCACTGTCTCTGTGTAGTCTTAGCTTAGGCTCTAGAGGGAGATTGGCTGCGTTACTTCCACTCATTCCGAACCATTATAGTACTTTGTTAGCATATGTTGTTTGTCTGAATGTAATTTGCTTCTCCTTTTGGTCTACTTCGATGCCCAAATAATATGACAAAAGACCCAGGTCACTCATCTTAAATTCCACCATCATCTTTGTTTTAAACTGGCCAATTTCATCCTTGCTTCTTCTTGTGATTATCAAATCATCCACATATATTCCCACAATGACTGCAACTCCTTCTTCATATCTTATATAAAGTGCTTGCTCCTGAGTGCTTCTCTGAAAGTGGAGAGTCTTCAAATAGCCATCCAAACGGGAATTCCACGCTCGCGGGGCCTGATGAAGTCCACATAGGGCGTTGGTTAACTTGTATACCATGTGGTCCTTCCCTGGCACCTCGAATCTCTCTGGCTGGGTTACGTAAACCTCTTCTATTATGACCCCATTCAAGAAGGCGGATTTCACATCCATGTGATGAACCTCCCATCCCCTGTTTGTAGCGACAGTGAGAATTACCCGGATAGTGTCTAGCCGAGCCACTGGTGCATAGACCTCATCGAAGTCTACTCCTTGCCGTTAAACATAACCTTTCACAACTATCCTTGCCTTATGTTTGATTACTTTTCCCTTCTAAGTCCCGTTTTATTTTGTAGATCCATTTCAGTCCAATGGGTGTCTTCCCGGGAGGCAATTCAGTTAAGGACCAAGTGCAATTCTCTTCTATCATGTCAATTTCACTCCTCATGGCCTGCTGCCACACCTCCTCCCTTGTTGCTTCACTGTAAGATGAGGGTACCTCAATTTCAAGTAGTAACAACTCGTCTAACACTTATTCTCCCTCCGTATCTGCATATATATCCGCAAGTGAACGGTATTTCTCTGGTGTTTTATTAGAGATTTTTAAATTTGGTGTCTCATGACCAGTGATGTGAGTCTCTCCATCTTTTGGTGTTTGTGAGGCATTTAACATATCTCTTTTCATGCATAGTAGGCCTAAGCTCAGTGCTTCCTGTGACCACAAGTGATCCAGGACCCGGTGCAACTCCAGCTCTTATCGAAATCAACTACTTCTAATGGTTATGTACTCTCACTACATCTAGTGTCATCAGTCTCCCCTTTAGTTAGTGAAACCACAAACTCTGGACAACTCCAGGTCTCCCCCTTACTGGTTTCATCCCAATTACACTCCATGTCTTCTTGAAAAACCACATGAAGTTTGTTGCAGGATGAGTCATACAGACGATGTGCCTTGCTTCCCTCTTCTTCGCCGAGGTATACCATGGCCATGATACGATCATCGAGCTTCTTGAGATGTGGCACCGTCACCTTGGAGTGCCCTACACACCTGAATATCTTCAGTTGGCCCAAATGAGGCTTCTTCCCATACAATGCTTCAAACGGAGTGTGCAGTTCTTCAAAGGTTTAGTCAACATGCGATTCAACATGTGCACTGCATGCCGCACTACCTCTCCCCAGAAGTTCCCTAGGCACGTGCATGCTCTTGAGGAGAGTCCTCGTAGTGTTCATGATACTGCGTTTCCTTCTTTCAACTGTGCCATTCTGTTGGGGCGAATACGGTGCAGTGAGTTGTTGCTTGATGCCCGAATCGTTGCACATCCCTGTGAATTCAGTTGATAGGAATTCACCTCCACGGTCTGATCTCACTGTTTTAATCCTCCGACCTATGAGATTCTCCGCTAGTTTATTGAAAAAAATTTTAAATTCAGTGCAAACATGATTCTTAGCCTTCACGAAGTACACCCGCATCCAACGAGAATAATCATCAACAATTAAGAAAAAAATATTGGTTACCTGCCATAGTACATGGAGTTATAGGCCCGCACAAGTCAATATGGAGAAGTTCTAATGGTTCACTGGCTCTGTAACTTGCTTGGGACGGGAAAGGGCTTTTGGTCTGCTCCGCGACAAGACACCCTTCACACACCTTGTTCGGTTTAGTGATAACAGGAACTCCATGTGCCATTTGCTTCTCCGCCATAAGCTTCAAAGCATGAAAGTTTCACATGGCCGAGTCTTGCATGCCACAGCTATGCCGGGTCTTCTATATTCATCATGAGACACGCCGGTTTACCAACCGTGAGCTGGATCTTGTAGAGCCTGTTCATCGTACGCTTCACGGGCCATCAACAAAGTTCCCATCTCATCGTAGACTTTCAGGAATTCTCCTATCATTTCAACTTTGAAACCATCCTCTATCATTTGACCTAAGCTTATAATATTGCTGCGGAGTTTAGGTATGTAGTAAACCTCTGAGAGGAATCGATGGTCTTTCGTTCTTGCATTGAAGTAAGATGGAGCCTTTTCCCTAAGATTTCCACTGTCGACCCATCTCCGAACTTCACTACCCCTCCAAGTTGTAAAACTTTTCCAGATGGCCCGTCATATGATTACTCGCTCCATTGTCTAAATATCAGACATCAGTGTAAGTAGAGCTTTTCTCAGCATCATGAAACTCAGGGAAGACATCCTATTCAATTAACATCACGACATCAAGCTTCTTCTCCTTCAGAGTTTTTCCTTGCGCTATGGCCAACATGAGTGCAGGTTCCTCATCATGGATAAGGTTGGCCTCCTCTTCCCGTTTCTCTTTCCAACACTCTGATGCGTAATGGCCCAGCTTAACACAATTGAAACATTTAATGTGTTTCTTATCTCTGCTTCCACTACTGCTCCCTTCCTTAAATGAGGAACTGGGAATGCCACTTCCTCTTCTACCACACCCGCGGCCTCTGCTCCAGCTTCCAGGACTTCCTCTGCCATGTCTTCACGTCTCTTCCCAGTCTCTTTTTGCCAGTGCATTCCACTCCTCATGGGTGAGTAGTAACTGATCTCCCTGACCGTCCTCCTTACGTATATGTTCTTCATAGGCCTTCAGTCTTCCGATGGCCTCTTCGAACAACATGTCATCAATATCAATAAGCTGCTCAAGCAACGCGACCACCTGTAGGAATTTCTTCAGAACAGATCCTAATAGCTTCTTCACCTGTGCAGCATCACACAACGGTTCGCCAAGTTCACTGAATTTGTTAGCCATGCCACTAATTTTCCCTGCAAAACCATCAATGGAGATGCTCTCTTTTATTTTTAAAACTTCGAACTCACTTTTGAGTGTTTGCACCCTTGCCTTCTTCACCCTATCCACGCCGAGGAAACGGGTTTTGATGCTATCCCACACCTCCTTCGCAGTTTTCTTCTTGGCGATCTGCAGTAAAATGCCCTCTGACACAGCTTGGAAGATGCATGCCCGGGCCATGTTATCCTTCCTCATATCCACCGCCACTCCGCCAGCAGGTTCCATAGCCTCCCATACTCCCTGCGCGTCCATATTGGCCTCCATCTTGATCGCCCAAGCGGAGTAGTTAGAGGGAGTGAGCATCGGATACTGCAATGGCACCACTCCTTCCTTTGCTGCTTGCTGTGTGGTGATCGCCATGTCTTCAAAGCGAACATACTTTGGCATACACTCTAACCTGCTCTGATACCAGAATGAAAGGATAAGCCAGTCACTCAGGAAGAACAAAGCAAGAAAACAGAGAGTTACGGCAAAACCTTCTTTCCTACTTTGCTTACTCCTTTCAAAATTTTATAACATTCTACATAACAATGATGACAGGGGCAGATGAGAGAGAACAGAAAACTAGGAATAGTACAACAAAATAAATTAGAAAATCTAATCAAGATCCATGCATAAGATCCATGCATTTAACGTGATAGCAATCCATTGTATGAGGTTCACCCAAACACGCAAGTAACCATGTGATCCACGTGCATGAGTGGAGACACAAAGCACAGCCAGCCCGCATTGAGTGGACTCACTGAACCACCAGCCCACTTCTCTCCAATCACAAACCTCGTATGGATTACAACCTACACTATAAGTGAGTTGTACATTTTATTGCATACTTTTGAGTGTTTGTTTGTTTTTTTTTATCATTTGGTAAGAAGATAAGATCCAAAAACCTACAAGAGACATGTTTCATGTTGGATGCTGGTGTGTGTTTTAATAGAGCATGCATTCATTTTCTTTTCTAAGTGAAGCTTAAATTGAATTCATTCTTTACTATGGCTAATTTGTTTTTGCATGTATTTGGGGCTCAAATTAGATAATCTGGATGTTGCTAGCAGTCAATTATTATTACAGAGATGTCTCTTTGAGCTTTAAATGGTCATTGCTATAGAAAATATGTCAGTTTTTTTTCTTATGTTAATGCACTTATTGTTGCTCTGGATCGTATACTTTTGAGATAACATGGCTGACGAATGCATTTCGTCTTCAGCTTTAGAAAAAAAGTCCACATTATTAGTAAAAGATGAAGAAGGGATTATGCAATTATGGTCAAATTTATGATTTAATGGTGAGTGGAGCCTAAAACTATGATCTTAAGGCTTCTTACAAAGAAAATTTATGATCACTATGCTACAGAGGATGATCGTTTGTGGTTGTAGGTGTAAAAGTCCATTTAGAACTGTGGAAGGCTAGTAATTATGATTTTCGTTAAGAAGGTTAAGAGATCAAGAATGTTGTTATTTTTTCTTTGATACTAAGAAACAAATCATACAGTTTTTAGAGCCAAGGTCATGCATACATAATATTTTTATCAGATATTAATAATTTCTTCTTGAGTTATATATGATAGCCTTCATGTACTTTTAGTAAAATTAATTATAGTAATCAAACTTGTAGATTTCACTGATAGCACTTAATGTCTTGATTTTACTATGGCTGGTTTATTCATTTTTGTTGTATCTATATGTTTTAAAACTAATACCATTTGTTGTACTTCTAGCATCTGGGATTACTTAATGTCACTCTAGCTGTTCTAAATATTTTTGTCATGTCTAGATGTATTTAAGTTAATACCGTTTGTTCTACTTGTGGCATCAGGGTAAGGGTTACATGGAAAGAATTGCCGTAGAGTACAGGAAAGCAAAGCATCTGAAGAGATGGTATTGACTTCTAATATGTCAGTGGATATATTGTGGACCCCACTGCCTGATTAGGTCCTAGTCATTGATGGAAATTATTTAATCACAGCCATCAATTTGTTTTAAATTTTATAACCCTTGTTTTTATCCCTAGCAGTTACCAAATATCAGGATCTGACTACATCTCCACCGCCCACGATCTTCTATTGTTGTAGAAAAAAAAACTCCCAATCTCCCTTTCGTTTCTTTTATGGTGGTGCTGCCGGCAAGGACTAGTGGATCTTCTTTTCAAGAGTTTGTTTGCTTCTTTCAAGGTAGGATCCTAGAGCTTTGTGCATAATTTTAATGATTATTATTGATGCTTGTTGGCTCTAGATTTCTTCCTTTCTAAAACCCTAAAATTTTTTCCTATTTGTGATTCACCTTTAAACTTTAGATTTAGCCCTTGATTTTCTAGGGTTTGTTCCTAATTTGTAGTTGAAGGAATTTTGTTCCTCTTTTGATTTGTGCACCTAATCATACTTTTAGGATCTTTGATCATGATGTTTTTATGGATTTAATCACATCTCAAGGATGAAATTTTTCATGATATATTTGATGTAATGTGAATTATAGTTGATTGAGATATAATCTTTCACCATGAGAAAGGAATTGTTAGCTAATTTATTTTGATAGGTTTCAGAATTTCACTTTTGACAATAGTAGAAATCCCTCTCCAATTTTAGGGATTTTAAAGGAAGAATTTGAAGGAGAGTAAAATATAAAAGTTGTAGATTTTGATGTTACCTAAATACTTGGAAAATTTCAGATTTAATGCATTTGTAATTTGTGAGATATAGCCCTATTAGTATAATTGTCTCGGATGATATTTCTATGTAGAACCTGAAGAATTATGGCCATTTCTTATGATTATGGATATGGAATTAGATACAATGAAAAATTAGAAAGTTGTTCATTCTTGAGTTATCTGATTGCCAGTAAACTTTCATTAACTTTGGAGTAGTAGGTTGGGAGATATGCATATTTTAAAAGCATATGGCTGAATTATAAGTTTGCAGAAATAGTTGGAGTTTCAATTAAATGTTAAAAATTGAGTAGTATTATAAATTATGTGAATTTTGGATATGTCATAGTGTTAAGTGTCTGTTTTTACCAGAATTTTGAAATTTGTTATTTGAAAAATGTATGTGAAGTTATGATGGTTTTAGTACTCATTGGCCATATTGGAATTATTGATATGGCTTTTAGAGTGGGTAATTGCTATTGTACCCTCAGAATAATCAATATTTGGGAGTGTAGATTAATAGTTTGAACTTTTTTCATTTGTACCCTTCTAAAAATCCTTTTTAATACTATTGCTTTTTAGCCTCGATTTTGTTATTGAAAGCTAATAGGATCTCTTCCCAAATATAGGACATGACAAAGGTGTAAGGTTTAGGAGTATTTTTGTGTGTTAATCGGTAAGTATCCCACATATAAATATCATTATATGTATATATTGAAAAATTCTAGTTTTCTAGAACTTCTGTAATTTTTGAGAAAGATACTGATTATTTAAATTTATATTTTGAATTATTTATCTATTTATTATTATTTTCAGAATTACTTTAAATTATTTGTAATTTTGAGTTAGTGATATTTTATTTTGTATTAGAATTATCCGAAAGGTTTTAATATTTATTTAAATTCAGATTATTTAATTTCTAAAATTTTAGACAGTTTATCTAAATATGTATTATTTCAATTCTGAATTTCAGGTATTTTATTTAATTTTTGATTAACAAATATTATTATTTTAAATTAGCTGTTCATGTTTAGATTCAAGTAACTGGTTTATTTTGCTATGATAAAATGGGATCATGCAACTGCTAAAAATTTTGTTTGGCAAATTACTCGTATTTTGCCCAATCCGAATTTTGTTAGTTTATTGTTTTGTGAACATGCAGTATCTTGACATAGAAACTAGTTCCCAATTAACTATGTAATATCCCTGTCACTAGGGATTAAACATTGACCATGTCGACACGTATTTTAATCTAGAAACTATAGTTTCCCACCACTTGCCGTCGGTGAAGAATATCGGCCTTTGATAATTTTAGCTCTGGGTCACCGAGAGTAAAAATATGACTTCTGATAAATTTTGTTTCGGGTCACCGAGGGTAATAATATGAATTCTGTGATTTTGTTTTGGCAATAGTTGTTTGGGGGACCTATATGCTTGGTTTTGACATCTGTGTTTATTTGTAATAAATTTGATTTCTAATTCTTGATTTGATGAATATTGACTTTTTTTGTAATTGATTCCTATATTTTTAGTGGGTGCTTACTGAGTTGTCAAGCTCATAAATGTTGTTGATATTTTTTTTTCAGACCAGGAGTAGAGTTGAGTGGTGGATAGCTTAGCGGGGATCGTTGGGCAATCGCCGAATAATTAGCATGTAATAAGTCTGATTCTTTATTCTGTTTTGGATCAGGTTTTTGAGGCCTTGCATGCCTACTTTGTTTGGGCCTTCTAGGTGTGCGGCCATTTTTCAGCGCACAGAGCCTGGTGAGCCAGGTTCGGGGCGTAACATATATAGACTGGCCAAACAACATAAATCTGGTTATTCATCCATCTTTTTCTTCTTATCCTTTATGTTCCACCATCTTCAGTTCATCATGAGCAATTTTGTTAAACTATGACTAGCTTTATATCAATGCGTCATCTCCATAGTCAAACAAGAATTCCAATTTATATATAGATTTAGAAGTTTATAGATGGTGTCTGAAAATGTTTTTCTATGTGACTATGTAGAGGGATGAACCCTCTCAACATCAGTGTTCTTTGTTCTAACTTTATTGTTTGCAGAAATTATTTAATCTTATTTCTGATGATTTTTTAATTATACTTTATCTTCTTTTTATTTATTAAAAAACATCAGTATTTTAGTTACTTCTTATTATATTCTCTTTATTGTTTTCACCAAATTGGTGAGTTTTGATTGCTGACTCGATTTATAAAATCAGAGGAACTTTGCACTTCTTGCTTATTTTCTATCTAAAGACAATCTGAACTACACTTGGATTAGAAAATAAACAGTGATGTTGAACAACTTCCGCATGCAGGTCAAAGAGGTAATAATTACTTCACTATAGAATTGATAGTTGACAAATCCTAGCATTATAACAGAAGACCTGAAATCCTGAACCTTGAAACATTGTTTGAGGCCTGAGGTATCTATTTATCTATCTATCTCTGCTTGATTAATTCTCTCAATGAACTTCTTAGTTCTTTCCATAGATGTTGTATTTCAATTGCATTTCTTTTTGTTTGTTTTGATTGTGTTTAGCTTGTTTCATGCTTTGATCATTGGTGTAAATTTGAGAGTTTGTTGAAAGAATTTGATGATGTTGAAGTTTTTGACCAGTATGTTTCAAGTTTGAGGGTTGTTTAAATAAATTTCTTTAGTGTGATTTTTAGATGAAGTTCTTGTTTGCTCTGTGATTTTTCTGGTGAGTTTTAGCATTTTGAAAGATCGGCATTAACTTGGATTTAGAATTTACAAGTTTAAGGGTTGTCTGCATGCTTCATTTTGTTTGATTTTCTAAATGTGTTTCTATCTGCACTACTCTAACTGTTAGATTCTAAATGTACTTCTTTTTGCACTTCTCAAATTGTGGCATGTTTCTATCATTTAGTTTATTTTGTGATTTCTTAGTGAGTATTAGCATTTTTCCAGATGTGTCATTAACATAAATTGAGAGTTTGTAGAGAGAAACTACAAGAAAAAATGCTATTTGAGACACATATATTTGTGACACATAAGTGTGTCGCAGATTTGTGACACAAATTGCAACCATTTGTGACAAAAAAAACAAAAACGTTACAAATTTAACCAAATTACGTCGCAAAAAAATGACCATGCAAAAATGTCGCCAATTTTGTCACAAAAGTTTTGTACCTACCATGTAATGGTTTGCGACACAGGTTGCGACACCGGTTGCAACACATTATTTACAACGATCTATTGGCGTCGCAAGCGTTATCGCAAATGTTGGCACTTAGCATGCGATTGGTTTGCGATATAGATTGTGACACATTATTTGCAATGATTTTTTTGGCATCGCAAACTGTGTCGCAAAATTTGTCGCACATTAAATTGGTTTGTGACACAGCTTGCGACACATTAGTTGCAACGATAAATTATTGTCGCAAAATGTGTCACAAATTTTAATAATAATAAAAAAATATTTCTCCCATTCAAAAAGGTAAGTTTTGGTTTATGGGAAAATGCAAGAGAAGTCCTTCAAGCCCTTAACCTTTACTCTTCTTCATTTTCTTCACAAGTTTTTAGATTTCTTGAGGTATTAGAGCCTCCAAAACCTTATTATTTGTGATTTAAGTTGGTATGTCTCTCTATCTCTCTCTCTGTCTCTCCTCCCTTTTCTCTGTTGAATTTGCTTTTAGGGTTTCATTTAGTGTATATAGTAAATTTGTGATGATTTGAGTTATGAATGTTCTATTAATCGACTTATGTTATATATTATTGTTTCAAATTAGTGATGATTATAGTATTACTGTTTTAGTTTGGATCATTTGTTGATTTTACAAGAGTTGGAAAACTGGGCTGAAGTTTGTGACGGTTTTTGTAATATTTTGCGACACGACTGTTTTTGTGTTGCAGAATTCAACTAAATGTGTCGCAAAATTTTCTGCCTGCATATTACCCTACTTAGTTATATTTGAAAAAAATATTTTTGATTTCAGGAACAATGTCTTTAAGAGAATCAAGGAAATGGCTGATCTACATTTTACCGAATGGTTTATTGGTTATGTGAGTTTCTTAGATATATTTTTCTTATTGCATACTTCCTTATTCAATAACGAAATATATTGATATTCTCAACTTTGACTAATTTTGGTAGTATCACTTTAGGTTCAAAACCCAGATAATCAAATAACTGATCAATTGTTGCTGAATCTTGCATGGGGTCAAAACTTGGTCAGGTTGCTTTATAAATGGTTATAACTTACACACTCTTGGACATGGTGAAAATAAGTCAACTATGAATAGTGGTGTATGCGTCCAAAGTTCTAGTGGTGATTTTTAGGGCTTATTGGAAGAAATAATTCAGCTGGAGTTTCCAAGTAGCACACCAAAATTTGTTGTCCTCTTCAAGTGTCGATGGTTTGATCCAATACATGGAAAGAAGGTTCACCGCAAGTATGGTATGGTCGACATTAATAGAAAGCATTTTTACACAAAGTATGACCACTTTATCTTAGCACAATAGGCGATTCAAGTGTATTATTCTGAATATCCAAGTTTGAAACGAGATAAAGCTGATTGGATGGTCATATGCAAAACAAAAGCAAGAAGAACAATTGAGGCACAATGGCAAGAAAGGGATATCCCACCCTACCAAATGGATGAAGTTGAAGTTAGACATGATGTTACTACATTTGATGTTCTTCCATCATTACATGATAATTTGAATGGTATTGATCTCTTTGTTGACCTATCCGATGTTGTGGACCTAACATCTCAAAGTAGTCATCCAATTCTTACAACTATGATGGAAGAAGAAAAAAATGAAATAGATGAAGAAGAAGACAAAAACGAAGAAGAAGAAGAAGAAGAAGAAGAAGAAGAAGAAGAAGAAGAAGAAGAAGAAGAAGATGTGGAGGATGAGGAAAATGACAATGAAGATGAATTATTATTTTAGACCTAATATGTAAGTTACATTATTTATGAATTTAGTTTATCATTTTGTCTTGTATTAACAAATGCATTATATTCTATAACTTATTTTGGTGGACTGATTTATAGTTTGCCAATGTATATTTTTTGCCTAACTTGCATTTGATATGACTTCTTGTTTTTTCTTTTTTTGCAAGGGTAGATGATGAGTACAAGAACTCTCTAATTTCTTGTACATGGCAATGATGATTGTAAGAATTCTATGACAATGCATCGAGGCATGCTTTATGGTATGACCTCGAATCAACGGGTGTACTGGCGGGGCAATGGAAGGGGCAATAGTTCCCTTAACTTTGTAGCCAGCAAGCATCTCGTTTGGTTTTAGGAGTGCCAACATTTATTAACATATAATTGCCAATGAAAATGCAATACTTTTGTGATTCTTATCACCTGAGCCATGTCAACACTTTTGCCGCACGATGCAATGGTTTCGGAGTCAAAAAACTGTTAATTTTATTTATGATGAGGCATTGAAATGGGCTACGCTTGAGAAGCTGCCAACTTATAATCGTGTACGAAGAGGAATACTCACTGGAAAAGAAGGAGAGACCATAGAGGTTGATATCCGGAGCCTTGGGTTGAATGATAGGAGGAGTTTGATTGAGAGGTTGGTTAGAGTGGCTGAGGAGGACAATGAGAAGTTCTTGTTGAAGCTCAAGAACAGAATGGAATGGTATATTTTGAGTTTGAGTTATATGTATATATGTTTTCTTGTTTTTTTGTATTGAAATGATGATCTTGTTCATTGGTATTAATTAGTGTGGGGATTTAGACACCAACAATTGAAGTCCGGGTTGAGAATTTGAATGTAACTGCAGAAGCTTATGTGGGAAGCAAAGGTGTTCCAACAGTCGTGAATTTTTTTTGGTAACAAGATTGAGGTATCTAAAAGCTTGTGTGTGTTCTATAATCCTCTAAAAAACACAAATGAATTAAAAAGTAGTGTTCTGTTTTTACTTGGAATTCTGCTAATATATATTGTAGGAGATTTTGCATAACCTTTATATAATCCCAAGTAGAAAGAAACCCATTTATGTTCTCCAAGACATCAGTTGAATTGTTAAGCCTTGCAGGTATGCTATACAGCAATTACAAGTTAATTAATCCAAGAATTTATTTTTATCTTTTTCTTTTTTTTTCTTCCCCCCACCCCCACTTTATGATACAAACAGTGTGTCCTTTGTAGGATGACTCTGCTGCTAGGCCCCCCAGGATCAGGAAAGACTACCTTGTTATTAGCCATGGCTGGGAAACTTGATTCATCACTGAAGGCAAGTGCATCAGTTTGTTCCTATTGTTTTCTTGTTGTTGTTATAGAAAAATTATCATTTATTGCTGTGTTTGTTTAGGCATGAATTGAAGAGATGGAAAAAAAATTGGATTATAACAAATATCTGTCTTCTTTTGGTCATAGCAAAATGCAGAAATATTCCTTCTTTGTTTAATTAATGCATGCCATTTATCTATTTATCCATTTTTATCCACTGTTATAAATAGAAAAATGTTTAATTAGAGGATGAACAAGGCTATAACTGCAGCTTTGGGGCAGAGTGAGCTATAATGGGCATGAGATGAAAGAATTTGTCCCTCAAAGGACCTCTGCATACATTAGCCAGCATGATGTGCATCTAGGGCAAATGACTGTTAGAGAAACCCTTGCTTTTTGTGCAAAATGCCAAGACATTGGAACTCGTTATGGTAGGTTTTAGAGATGCAGATGCATGTGCTCTCTCTCTCTCTCTCTCTCTCTCCATCTATGTATCTATCTATCTATCAGTAGACAGTAGGCTTTCTTTTTCTCTACATATTTTTTAATTTGAATATTTTATTTATGTGGCTGTTGGGGTGGCAATTGCCTCGGCAGAGATGTTGATGGAGCTTGTCAAAAGGGAGAAGGCTGCAAACATGACGCCTGACCAAGATATTGATCTTTTTATGAAGGTGACCAGTGACATTTGAGCTTCTCATACCCAATCAAAGCAAATTTAAATATATTCATCGCTTGCTTTAGAAATTCTTCCAAAATACAAATCAACTCTTCAAAAAACAAATTATAATATTTTATTTTAAAATTTATTGTATAA
>NC_052488.1:15275727-15322171 GCF_009730915.1 Dioscorea cayenensis subsp. rotundata | reverse complement strand
TTATATCATTCAACTATTATGACTATGCTTGAATGAAGTTATTTGAATGAATTGATACAGTTGTATTGTTATATATGTATATGTTTTTTTAATGTATTCCAACAGATGATGGATGAGGCTGATGGGGTTCTTTGATTATAAAATGTTTAGAACTGTGAAATTTATACTCGATTAACACAGGTTTTATTGGAATCATGCAAATTAGATTAACTTGCATGCATAATGTTACATAACATAAATCTCCAATTCAATATGGGATTAAATATTTTGTAGGTCACTAAGTTTTGAACTAATTTCATTTCGGTAACTAAATTTTTATTTAGTATCAAAAAGGTTACCTTTGCTAACGTGGACGCTCCATCTCAGACTGACGTGGAAAACTTTGCTAACATAGACACCCCTGCTGATGTGGACGCTCCATCTCGATTGAGAACGTGTAGAGTAGTGCTCGATCGGGTTTTTTTCCAAAGATCCACATTTGAACCATAGATGTGGTTACTCACGAGTGACCTCCCGGAGAAAAGAAATCAAACCTGAGTAACCTTTAAGATACAAATTAAAACTTGTTAACCGAAATGAAATAAGTTCAAAACTTAGTTACCTATGACAAAATTAATCATGTTGATATTATCTTAACAAGTGACTGTTTTGAGGAGATAAAATATTTGGAATAAGTCTTGGGGTGAGAATTTGAAATCAAAGATTTGGGTCAACTGAAACATTTCTTGGGTATGGAGGTAGCCCGATCACAAAAGGGGATTTCTAGCTGCTTTCCACAGGCAATCTTTTAACATCTTCCCTTTGTTGTTAGTTTGTGACTTGAAATTAGTGTACAAATGCTTAACACAGACTCTATGTCAGGCATTGGGCACCAATTCAAGCAAAGCATTAACAAGTCCCTGATTATATTGATAATGACAATTACAAAAGTTGTAAACCATCTAAGGATAAGTTGTAATGTTATAAGTTAAGAAGAGCAAGAAACATACTTTTTGCTTGTCCGACATAAAGGCCCAATGATATGAGTTCTATATCTCCAAATCTTGTTTAAATAGCTAAATAAACCAACGCCAGGAGTCAAAAATTTTTGACTCTCAACCGATGCAAATGCAATAGAGTACATGCAATCGTCGCATCAATCCCTACAGCTGCAATCAATTACCCTCCATAATAGCTTTTTAAGAAATATGCATATAATAAGCTTATGGTAGGCCTATAGCTAGATTTGAAGCCCTACTTACACCCTTGTAGGCAAATGTACATTCTTAAAAGTAATCTGCAATCCAAGTAACATATTGTGATAGATCCTCCATTGGTTTGCCTAACTTCCTCCAAATAGTCTTAGATCTTACCATATTCCTCCTTTGCATTCCCTAAAACAATTTCAAGTGCAGCTAGCTTTGCCCTATGGCACTTAGTCAATGACACTAAGGTATTAAAATCTGCTCTAAAATCCTGCTGAAGTGAACTGATGGAGTAATGCTCATCACTGGAAAACTTGTGGAGGTAATGATGGGCCATCCACTTTGAAGTGATGCTCCTATTTTTCATCTCCTTTAAGCATGTGTGCATACTGTTGTAACTTTTAATCTGCAAAGTGCAGTCCTATGGATCCTTTGGATGTAATTTTCCTCCCCACAATACCCAAGGACATTCTTTTTTGCAAACAACCTTTGCCCTCCTATTGTCATTCTTCTCAAACTTCAAGCTATACTTGTTTTACCTGCCATATTGTTTTATTCCTTCCTTTAGTGTATCCTTACCATCAAACAACATTCCTACTTCTAATTTAGGTTTACCATGTCTACTTGCTGGTTTAACTCTGAAAACTTTCTCCTTCAAGAGGCATCCTCATCATCATCAGATTCATGAGCACTATGCAAAGATATTGAGTTCTCATATTCTGAATTGTCATTCGCTGCTCCACCCTTATTATGGCAGACCCTAATTTATTTAGCTGTCCACCCATATCTTGCTCTATTCTTAAGTCAATATTAACTTTAAACACCTGATTATCATCATTTTCCATGTCACAATCACTCTCATGATAGTCAAGGTCAGAATCATTACTATTGGTTTCCATTCCTTCTTCATACCTATCTTCATTCAGTTCTTCAGCCTCAATATGTGAATCAATAGTACCAAAATTTGGAGAAACATATTCCATTTGTTGCTTATATCTCTTATTCTCAAATTCTAGAGCATTACCTACTACCTGCAAAAACTCATTGCCCAACAATCCTCAAATTATACTGTGCTATGTATATATACATCACAGAAAATCATATAAAATGAAATGGTAAACAAATGAATACACAAATGAACGAGGAAATCCACAAATGAATACATAAATTAGTAAATTCATTAATGAATATATAGATAACCTTCAAAACAAAAATTGCATTAGTATTTCACAACTAATCTTAACACATCTCCACACACAAGCTGCATTAGCATTTCACAAAAATAAATAAATGAGGAAAATAAAGAAATCACTACATGCATGAATAAATAGATAAACAGTCAAACAAGAAAATTAGTAATAGATGAAGGGTCAATGTTAATATCTTTATTCCAATGTAAAACCTTCAAAACATTTTCATACTCATACCAAGCAATGTAATTATATAACATTCCCAATGATTTTAAGTCAAACTATAAGAGAAAGAATCCCTAACTCCAAAATTAATGCAAGTGTATATCAATGTGATACAAAAGACAAAAGAAGATAAATAAATGGCACAATCTACTTAAATATAAAGCAAATATATCTCAATATTGATCACCATAAATGCTAACAAACCATAAAACAAATGCACAATCTACCTATAAAAATGCTAATAAACCAGTTTCCAAGCTGAACATTGTACCAAAAACTAGTTGTTTACCCCTAACAAACTTCACAACAAGACTACCTCATAGCTATCCAAGAATACCTCAACCAATCAAACAATCTTCATAAGAACCACACTAGCGCAAAGTTCACAACAAGCATAGAAAATAACAGCCAAAACAATTAAAATTAGCCATAAACTCAAATTAAAACCAAGAAAAAAAAAAACACAACTTGAGGCATATAAAGGTAAGGGACCATTTTTTTCACTAAAGACATAAAGGTAGGGGACCACAAATGTATTATAAAGAGAAAAGCATGTCACTTTTAGAGGTTTGTGCTCCAATGAATGGGGATAATTAGTTGGTTATAAACGAAAAAAAAAAGATGCATTGCTTTGAACACTCTGCCATGGTGTACCAGATGCAAATTTATAAGTGCAGTGATAAGTTTTCAAAAATATAACCTATCTTTGCAACTTAGGAACTACCGCAAGAAATGGAGAAATAAAGTGATATCAATTGGCAATGAGAAGAGATTAACCTTCCTCTGTTGTTGATATTCTCCTTCTTCCTTGGCATAATGGCTTGGCGACCACCTGATTATTGAGTGAGGGTTTCAAAGTCGGGTGTTGGAGATGAGAAAGGGAAAGTGGGGGATGAAAAGGCCTTCAAGGTCTTAAAAAGGATCTGACTTGGCATCCTTGCCGGCGTCCGAGATGGATTATAAGGTTACCCACTTGGCAAAAATGTGACACGTCGACTGGCACATGGGATTACTGTTAACAACATGCACTTGGGTGACTAAATTGTAATAAAAAGTAAAGGTAAGGGATCAAAACGTAACTTTTTAAACCTAGGGGACCGAAATAGAAACACACACAAAGGTAAGGGACCATTTTAGTTGTTTACCAATAATATTTTCATGCACCAACAAGTTTATAATCCTTCTGGTAACTAGTAGCATCCTTAATATAGCCAATTAGCAGCTGATTTTGCTTTTAGCGCATTAATTGCAAGTTGCATGGTATCGATCACCTTAAATCCCTTTGCCTATTTTACTTTTATTTACCTATTGAATACACAACTCCAATAGCTTTGTTCATGTCAATTTAGCGATAACACGAAAAATGTTATTTAAAATCCCTTAATTATATTGAATGGCTACAATCAGAAGGAACTACAATAATAAATATGAATAATAATAATAATAATAATAAGTGAAGGAGAAGACGAAATAAGAATAATAATAATTAAATAATTAAATAATAAAAAATAGATGAGAATATGAATATGAATAAGAATAATAATAAGACCAAGAACAAGAAGAATAATTAATAATAAATAATAAATAAAAAGAAGAAGACGACGACGAAGACGAAGAAGAGGAAGAATTATAAAGAATAAATAATAAATAAGAATAAAAAATAAAGAATAAAGAATAATAATAATAATAATAATAATAATAATAATAATAATAAATAAATAAGAAAATGACAAACCTGTGAATTCTGGTCTTGTATGGCGGTCAACAGGCTTGATGGATTGTATGTGCAAATGAATTCACAATCATGTCTAGCAAGCACCGGACCTCCGCAAGCAGTGTTAATGGAGATAGAACCTCTCTTATGACTTCCAGAAGTGTTGTAGGAAAATTGATATGAAAAAGCAAAAGCATTAATAGTTCTTAAAAGACGAAAATTTTACAAAAACAGATACGTTAAAAAGAATATATGTTTGTGTGCTTCTTAAGCATCAGATGGGTTAAGAATGTTTATGCATAATACACACTAAACATAAAGCAAGAATAGGAAAATAGTTTATAGCCAAAACTATAACTGCATGAAGATCATACAACCTTTGAGAAATTTGCAACATATGTTCTCTCAATGTAAGTTTCCTATGCACTAATCCTCCACAGTGCAAACATTAAAAAGCAAATAAAATATAACTATTTTGATAATTTCAGAGTTTCACAACAATTAACTAAGACAAAAAACAAATAAAGCTAGTATGTCTGGTCCACAAGTCATTTATGGAGAAAGAAAGGTGAAGATTAAAAATAAACTGTTATTACAAGCAAGACAGGTGTTTGCCACAAGGAAACAAAGTGGTATGTCTGGTCCATTAATTCAAAGATATAGTTGAATAGCTGCCACTTTGAAAAACATAACATTTTTCATAATGTTTAACCATTGAGAAGCACCTTATGTCAGGAAAAAAAAAACTATGCAATTTGAGCAGAAAATATCATTTGATAAAGATGAAATTCAGGGAGAAGATTTCACAAAGATGACCAAACCTCTTTCTCATTTCTTCATACTTTGGACTCTCACAGATAGACCTATAGATGTTGCAAGGGAGAAAACTTTCGGCGCCCTTCAACACCTTAATCATTACATCATTAACATAGCAAAAACACTAGTAGTTGATTTTCAAAGTAAGGTGAAACAAGCAAAATATAGTCAAAATCAGCCAACAGTAAATAGATACTTTATCTGACTTGTTGAACTCCAATAACAAGACATGATGATCTGGGAGAAGTACGAAAAAAGTGCAAAAAATACATCACAAAGGTAGACTAAAAAAAAAGTAAACAACAATGCTTACAATGCATCTACACCTTCTTGTTTGATGTGTAATATTTATCCACCAACTCTTAACACTCCAACCATACAATTTGGTGCCAATTTGACTGGGGGAACAATTATCACCATAGGGTCATAAAAGTGAAGCAAGGTCTTCGTGTTTTAATATAAGCAACTTAGTTTCAATGTATTGCGAAAGATGAAGTGAGGCCAACCTCAAGTCAAAGGCAGCCACACCAACCTGCAAAAAAGACATTCCAAAAAGTGCGAAAAAAATTAAGAGATCATTCTCGTAACAGAAATCAAAATCCAAACTATCTTACACCTAAATTAAAAAAAATGTTTCAGGAACTATAGTGCACAACATGTCAATTGTGAAATGATTGACATCGCAGAAGAAAAAAAAATATTGAAAAATCATAAAGCATTTTCACAGATAAACCCTAAAATACATTTACTATTTTGCCCCCTTCTAAATAGGCATTTCTAACTTCAAAAAACACTATCCAAGAACACCAAAATAAATCGGAAACACCTTATTAATGTTCAAGAAATAGAAGATATTTCACAGATAAAACTTTTGATTGGAAGCAATCCAAATGATCTTACAAGAACCTTGGACAATAAACAAATCCAAGATTCAAATAAACAGAAATACAGAAAGGGTAAATCATCAAGATATAAATGTGCATTTCTAGCTTCAAGAACTCTGTCCAAGGAAAGCAAAACAAATCAAAAACATCTAAACAAAGTCCAATGCACATAAGATATTTAAACTTTTGATTGGAAACCATTCCAAATGGTATTACTAGAAACTTGCAGTACAAACCATTCAAAGATATCAAGAAACAGGGATCGAGATGAGGCATAACAATAAATCATCTCATGAAAACCATTCCAAAAAATAAACATCAATAAACCATTCCAAGATTTCAAGAACCAGACATCATCATACAAACACAGATCTAAACTCTCTTACCACTACTAGAGACATAAGATCCATCGATCATCTCAAAAACCCTAAATCCTCAATAGCAAGATCAGAGGAAATGGAACAAAAATAGAAGAAAAGAGGAAATAGATGAGAGAGGAAACGACCTCTTTGGCTCCATTCTCGATCAGCCTTACCACAATGCTTGCAGCTCCGATGCCTCCTCCCTTGTCATCCTCCATGGCCTCTGCAAGGACGACGCAAAGAAGCTATGAATGATCCCTTGAAAAGGAATGTTCTTAGGGATGGCAACGGGTCTGGTCAGGTGTGGGTTTTGCCATACCCACACCCGCACCCACTACCCCGCCCCCATACCTGAACCCGAACCCAAACCCAACGGGTTTTCAAAACCCCAACCCACACCTGCACCCAAAGGGGAATCGGGTACCCGCGGAGATACCCACCTCGCCTTGATCTTATTCAAAAATATTTAAAATAAAATTAAAATACCAAGTATAAATTAAAAATAGACATTAGACATAAAACTTTTTTAAGATATGCTGCAAAACACATTAAAAATACAAAGGGAAAAGAATGTATTGTGATACATAGAAAAACAAATGGAAAAAAAAAATTGAAAATATAGAACTTATTAAGATAAGAAAACATCAACCTATAAGATCCAAAAAACGTAAACCACACTGATATACACAAACATAATCAATATTAACAAATCCTAATCCATAGCAAAAGAAGAAGAATAAGAAAAGGAGACTCCTTCCACCGAGACATATAAGCATCAACCTATATATAAAAAAAACATAATCAGTTCATCATTCCATTCTAATTAAAAAATTAAAATAAAGTAGGATTTCAATCAATTTCAGAATTGCCTACAGCTAGTGACCAAAACTCTCAAGGCTCCTGTTTCTCACAAGTCACAACCGAGAACAAATCTCATCAAAAAAGACTTTGTATGATCAACTACTCCCTCTTTAATGGCATGTTCATTTGGGAAAGAACCTTCAGGATTAGGACTTTCAATTTCATTTGATTGGTTAAATTCCCAATTGGATGTGATCTTGATTGATGAGAACCAATATCATCACCCATCCAGAAAAAAAAACAATAATTAAAATTTACAGTTGGAATTTATCTGAAATAATAACATATGAAAATTTCATAATTTTATTTAACACCAAGTTATCTACAATATGCTCAACTAAATAACTAGCACATCATGAATCCTATGTTGCCACTTTGATGCCACAGTTTTTAGATAAACCATTGTAAGCTTAACATTTTCCAGAAAAAACTGCATCAACTTGACTGTATTCCCACATAGCATGGGCAAAATATCAACTTTAACCATCAAAATAATTCCACAACTCTAAACAACAAAGGTTAAGCAAATTACAGTGAGAATTCATTTCACTACAAAACCTAATCATGGCATGGACACTTACAAGAATCTCATTTTAGATGGTGTAGACTATAGATATTAAGAAGATTTTAAAGGGTATATATACAAATATTTATTTAAAAGGGACATATGGCTATTTGCTTAGATTCATTTCCCATGGTGTGATCTAGTTAAATGATTGATATTTTTTGGATGACCCATGATAATAAATACTAATAATAATAATAATAACAATAATTATTATTACTAAATTAATGAATTGAATCCATATTTGGTTTTATGGCCTTTGTTGTGTCTATCTTCTTCTTTATTGTAAATGGTGGGAAAAGAATAGGAGTTGAGTGTGGCATGCTAATTAGCTCCAAACTAATTTATTAGTTTAAAATTTATTTGATTGATTAAAATTTATTTTATTTTAAAATCTATATATTTATAATCATTTAGATTAAAAAATTTTAGAAATTCAATTAGTTCCAAACTAAATTATATCTTTATTTAAAATGATATTAATTAAGGTTAAATAAATGCTCAATTTTACATATTCGACATCAATTAGAATTCAAGGCATCAACTTTATGACTAAAAATTGAATAAATTGCAACAAATAAGCATTGAAATCTTGAATCAAAACATTAAAAACCAAACAGTAATGGTCCCTGATAGATTCCTCATAGAAACTGAAACAAGTACCAAAAGGTAGGATTTTTTGAGATCAATCGACAGAAACAAAGTATCAATGAGCTTACAAAATCAAAAATGGACTCAGAAGTAGAGATCTCACCTTCAACTCTGCCGTGGAATTCAAAGCAAACCAGAGCGTGACAGAGAGACGGGACTAAAAAGATCAAAAGCTCAAAGAAGGAGAAGCATGAAAGGTGGAAGCTTGGAGAGAGACCTGATGTGGTGGAGGACTGAGGGTTGTTGCCATTGGAGAGAAGAGGAAAGCTTCGGACTTTAGGTCAGGTTCGGCTTTGGCATTCGGAGAAGAGGAAAGCTTGGAGAGAGACCTGAGACAGGGTTTGGTTTTAACTTCTATAAAACCAAATTTGTTAATTGAATATATATAATTGAAAATATTTATTATTTCAATTTCAGGTCGGGTTCGGGTTCGGGTATGGTATCAAGATTCCCATATCCGTACCCACTCCCGTTTTATATTAATAGGATTTTACCCGAACCAGATCCGATACCTGGTCAAACTGGAGTTTTCCTGCCAAACTCGAGTCGAGTCAGGTCGGATTTCAGGAGACAAGTGTAAATTTTGGGTTGGCTTTCTTTCTTGAGGCCGAGTGACCATTAGCAAAGATTTGCAATAAAAAATTTAGAAGATTTAACAAAATTAATAGATCACAACAACCTATATTTGGAAAATGTAGGCTTTATTTATAATTTTAAAAATACTCATAATTACTGGGATTATAGAGAATATCACTGTTATAATTAAGAAATAAATATAATTCTCATTACAAAGATTAACACGGATGGTAATATAATTTTGAAAAAGATATCAAGATTAATTTAAAGAAAATTGAGTTACCTGACAATACAATAGATTTTAAGGTGTTTTACGGAAACAAACTTGATAAAAAAATAGAATTAGATAAATATATGAGAAGATTTCAGAGATTTGCCTATATATATATATATATATGTGACTATATAGGCTTTTTTTTTTAAATTTTAACATAATCATCATTACCGGGATTTAATGACATTATAAGGATTTAGGATGATGGCATTATAATTTTGGAAATATAATTCAAAACAGAACTATAAAAGAAGTTAAAAGAGTTGCATGAACATACTATAGATTTCAAGGCGCTCTATGCAAGCAAACTTGATAAAAAAATTAAATTGCATAAATATATTAGAATCTAGTATTGAGTTTGTTTGAATACTAGTGAGTTCCAATGTATATACGTTCACATATGATGCTTCATTGAATTAACATGCCTGATGTTTTTCCAAACTTCATACTGTAAATCATATTGTGCCTCATCATCCAAAAGTTCAAACAGCAGATGAACAATTGATTTGATGTTCTAAACAAGAGCTTAAGCTGTGAGAAATTATAGAAAAAATGAATATGATTGAACGATCTGGCTCGAGAAAAATACAAACTTCTCTAGTGATTTTGAGGAGCTGAGTTTTAAAACTCATATGCCACATTATCATTTTGCTTGATGGTCTGCATTATTTTGGCCAGGCTAACTGCAATTATTGTAACAGCTGGCACGAAGATGAAGTTGGGAACCAGTAGCTTGAAGATTATGGCAACCGGTGGCGTAATAACACTACAACAAAAGAATGTTTTAGAGGCGGTTTTCAAGTCCTATAGAGGCGGTTTTAATAGCCTCTATAGCTATAGTGTTGTTTTTTTTTTCCGTCTCTAAACCACCTCGTATTACGCCGGCTCTACACTTTAAAGCCGGTTTGTACCAACCGTTAGGGTAAGTTTTATTTATAGAAGCAGTTTTTAATAACAAGAATAGAGACGGTTATAACCGCCTCTATAGCTAATAATTTCTTATTCCTCCTTAATAATTTTAGAGGCGGTGATAACCCACTTTATAGCTAATAATTTCTTTTCCTCTTCAATAATAAATAGTTTTAGAGATGGTTATAATTTATCATGCTCAATAGTTTTAGAGGTGTTTATAACCCCCTCTAAAAGTTTTATTTTTCTATCATGTTTATACTTTTAGAGGTGTTTATAACCCCCTCTAAAAGTTTTATTTTTCTATCATGTTTATACTTTTAGAGGTGATTATAACCACCTCTAATTTTGTTCATTAATTGAATTAAATTTTAATATATTTTCCTACTAAAAATAAATAAATTTATTTAATACATTCAAAAATATCCTAAATTCAATTTTATTGACTTTTATTGACAAGTAATGAGCTCAAGTACAATGTATTTTGATTAATAACAAAATGTGAAGAGTTTTACACTATTTATCTACTTTTATTACAAAATATTTTTTTGCTTAATTACACAAAGTAAAAAGCTTCACGTATCCTCTTAATCTTCAACCCTTTCGATCTTTAAACATGAAATCTCCTACATAAGTAAACAAACATTAGCAAATAAAGAGCTATAATTGTAATAAAAAGTAAATAAAATTCTATTAAATGCTAAATTGCAAAATCCATACTATGCATAGTTATAAAAATCTAATTTTCAAGTTTAACGTCTAATGTGAAAATAGTGGTTGATATTCTGATAATGGTGGCAAGCATAAACTAGTGAACATAAAGTTTATGGGATTGTGAAAAACAAAATTATTGTTTAAGATAGCTAAGTGCAAAATATTTTTCTCATATATTAAAATAATCCTTGAATAAGGCACCATAGAGATTTGGCTAATTTCTATAACTCCTTACTACAAACTGTTACATCAAACAAACCTTTTGTCCCATTAGACAAATGGCTGATGTCTAAAATGCTTGACTACCTTATTTTATATTCACTTATTTGCCATTGAAAGGATGATGAATTTTGAAAGTTTGTTAAGTGGAATTCCCTAACATCCCTACAATGATGGGTGAATTGAGAAATTAAGAATAAGAGATCTTTTATTGATGATATGGGAGCAAAATAGTTTTGTTTATGTGTTCTTCTTGCACCAATTTAACCATGTTTGACTTTGAGCATGATTTATTATGGCTTTTGTGAGAAAAAAATTCAACAAAAGAGTATGTAACTGACTAATTGCAAGTGCTTCACTGCAATTAAACCAATGCGTAGGAGGTGCATGCAAATATAATTTTCTCAACATCATTAATGAAAGAATAACAATTGATTTACTGCATCAGCAGAAATTAAACCATTTTGGTCTTTGTCAAAAACCTTAAAAGCTTCCCCCAGGTCCTTCTTAGAATCAGCATACTTTGAAAATACAAATACATATTTCATTAGAACAAACGAATACAACCAATTGCTATTTGTTCGTGATCTTAATAAGTAAAAACCTTGTAGGTGATATGAAAATTACTCTGTTTCTTTCTCAAGAACCAGATGTTGAAGTTGATGCAGTGGAAAACTTTGCAAAATCTAACCATGACTGAGTCATTTCCTTCTCTGAACATTACACTCCTGAATATGAATAATGTATGGTGGCCACAAAGATTGTTAATAGCATAAGAATGCATTTCACAAACATAACAACAATAGAGAATATATTAAAAAGGAAATACTCAAAGCTAATACAATAAGCATAACTCAAACAAAAGCATTCATTGTCACTCTGGAAAATACAAAATTTTAAAAGCATCAACCATGTGAATGAAAGGTTTTGTTTACAAAATTTTAAAAGCATACAAAATTTCAATTACCTGTTGATGACCAGTTATCCGGGCTTTTGAATGCTTGCTTACAGAAGGTTCCCACAATATCATTGTGAAATCATCAGAACCTGAAACCAGCCTTTCTGGAGCATTTCCTTTCATTTTATTGTATCCTTCTAAGGATGCCTGATATTGAGATATAGATAAATATTGAACCATAAATAAGGACCACAAAACAGAAAATAAAATGGTTTTCATGCAAGAATTTTGACAAGAAAATGGTATCATCTGAGAAATTCACATAAAGTTGAATGACTCTTCTAATATCCTGATGTAATATCAGAATCACACGATATATAGATTTTCATAGATGAATGAAATTACACTGAGTGATCTGCTTATTGAGTAAAAAGCATTGGAATTAATGTACTACAACAAAAAAGTAAAAAAAAAACATTTTTTATATCAATCACCAATGGGATAGAACTAAAATACATGATGGCCATTTCGGGGGAGGTATAAAGTTTTACATAACTAACATATTTGCTAGAGTTAAACTTAAGCGGATTTTGAGGAAATAGTTTATGTGGTAAAAGAACATGTTAATCATCAACTATATACAAAAGCAACACTATCGCCATTATGTTCCATTTATAGAGGAACATTTCTTAGAACAATTTAAAGCTTATAAATTTGTGCCTTTTTCTAAAAAAAATAGTATCTTCATGTTTTGCTTCATTTGAGCTATTTGGTTCTGTGCATTGCAACTTGCTAGAATGCATGACAGAATTAATATCAAAAAGTTTTAAGCAACCAAGATGATCCATAAGCATTTAGTCCCACTAAAAGAACAAATTTTAGCTTGTTTGCATGATAAACATAGATCTTAAACTGATGCTAATCAAAACAAATGATAATCAACTATAGATGACTAGTTAAATTGAAGTGTGCAAATGACATGGTAAGAACAGCATACCACAAAAACTCAATACTCACCACTTTCTTTTTCTCTGGGGATGAATATGTCTCTCTAGTGTGATCAAAAGGACCAGTTCGAAGAGTATATTCAGTTCTCAAAGCAAGAACATTAACCCAATGTCCATGCCCCTGAAAGTTGATGAATTAATGTTGAGAACTTGATAGAATCAGACTCACATTGTTAGATGTTTTAGCTGAATAAGAATACTAAAATTTGAAGTTATAACACAAAAACTGCACATTCAAACGATTACAGAGTCATAAAATTTTAAAAATCCAATCTCACAGATCAATCAAATTCAAAAACTCACTGTACCCTCACTACAATGTATGTCTATCATAAATTGCTTACAATAAGCATTGCAAATTCCCAGTGTGTTGTTCTAGTAAAGCCATTAGGTGAAACATAAATAAATTTCCCCAACTGCCTCCCAATCTTCAAGAGATCAAACTGATATTATTTTCCATCCCTTTCCAACATCAACTTGAGCTTAAAAGTTTAATGGAAACAAAATTTCAGCACTGAATTATCGGTAAATTTACAAAGGATCATCTCGTTTCTGTAATCAAATCCTTTATTCATCAAGCCAGGTGACACAACCATTGCTTGTGTGCACCATCTGGTTTTTAGGAAAATCAACCTGGGTAGGCATACTAATTGGTTCTTGAAAATTAATCGTAAGTTACAATCACTAAAATAGATGAAATTCAATAGCTCGACCATATATTATTCCCCCAAATATGCATTTTTAGTAAGTTAGTGGATCATATACTTATCTAAAGAGCAATAACAAACTAGCTATAACTACAGTTGGTCATGTAAGGACTCTAGAAAATTTATTTTATACTTTGACCAGAAAACCCAACCATCCAAGCGTATCTGCCACAGTAAAAGCAAACGCCAGCCAAGGAGGAGGTTCTTAGAGAAGATCAATGGAGGAGACTGTCAAAATATCAAAAGAAAACTTGACAAATGTTAATTAACATATAGGTTTCATATACATAAAAATGTCATGCATTGAAAAAAGCCTTCTAAATTGCCCTTGCTTCTTCTAGAGAAAGTGGAAGATAATCACTTAGAAATATAATCATAACTAGATAACCAGAGATATAACTAGAATTTTATGCTGCTTAAAGTTAACTAAGAATAGGTTACACAGAGATCATTTAAGTATTACTTCATGAAAAGAAGTAAATTTATCTTTGTAAGAGGAAAAAAAGCCTGTGTCAAGCTAAAGATTTAAAAAAAAAATGTATTGGCTTTAATGACATTCTCAGGCCAAACCATCAAGACAAACAACTCCAAAATCAGGCTATAATTGCTGATAAGACAGGAACTCAAACAACGTGAGCTAATAATTAGCAAACATGTCTGCATTACTTTAATTCACAGATCAACTTTCCCTGAGTTGTTTCCCATACCTTGATTGTACAATCCTGTGAGCTGCATGATTTGCATAAAACATGTCAAGGACAACCATGAAGATTACATTTAATCCCTAGTTAAGCATCAAATATTAAAAACATTTAAGTCCAAAAGGTACCATGAAAGTTGGGATGACAGTAACATAGAAGTTAGACATTCATCTTAATTGTACAATAGTTACACACATAAAGCATAACCATATTCATATTTAATTCCAAAATAAAATAAAAGTAAAACCTTTGGCAGTAGAAAGAGTCAGACAACACTGTTTATTGTATTTTAAAATCATTAGCCTGTCCTTGCAACCTCAAGAACGAGAGATGAAGCTCAACACTGTATCTGCCCTTGCAGGGAGAGATTTTTGCTTTAATCTTTGAATAAAATTGAAAGAAGAAAAAGAGAAATCTCTGGGTGTTAGATGAAAGGAAAAATATCATAGCATAGCACAAGCAATCACTTGGTTCAATAGTTTTAACCTTGGAGTAAGGACCCCAATTCCTTCAAAACTGGAAACATTTTCATCACTAGATCTAACATCTGCCATAAGCCAATATCTTATCCGACAAAACTCGGAAAAATAAAAAACCTTATTTGTCAGCTAATCCCAAAGAATCTTCATCATCATTTAATTTACTCATGCTAGTAAAAAGGGCCATAGAACTACCTCGAGTTTATACTCTCCTTAATGCTCATGATTCATGGACTGAATAAGTTCATAGCCAAAACAAACTAAATAAATCAGCAAAACAGATATCCCCTTTCTTTTAGAAAGATTCCTTCTTCCTTAACACAATTATAAAAAAAAAATCCTCAATGAGTTCTCTAGTTTCACCAAACTACAATGCAACCATCTTAATATATAATCTTGCACGAAGATTGTCATTGTTTTCTCAACAACATCAATACTTCACCAGCCAATATCCCCAACTGGAACACACCAGTAAAACTATTTTCCAGATTGCAAAACCTCAAATACTAATATAAATATCAAAATAAAAAAACTGCAATTTTATAGTCTTGAACTAATGAAATTTATCTAAAGCAGAAAGAAATTGGGGGAGTCTGATGACTGAGCAAGTTCATAACCACACAATCAACTGACAAATTGGAAGATCCCTTGGTGTCAAATAAATCAAACAGTGAATGTGATCCTTCAACAAAGATCGATGCATACTATCCCTTGAAATGGCATGAGATTGAGCATCCCAAAATCATAAAACAATGATAGAAACGATTCAAGGATGAAATGGAATGGCTAGAAGGATACTTGTTGGAGAAGAGTTGACAGGAGATCGAAAGCTGGGCATCTGGTTTCCCCTCTTCCTCCATGGCCGCAAGAGGATTTCTTCAGCCAAAAAAAAAAAATAGTGGCCATTGGTTTCCTAAAAAACCTATAGTTCCTTGCTTTGTAAGTTAACGAGATAACCCATACCATTATCTAAGTTAGCAATGTTCATATAACTGTTTTGAACTACAAATAGTTTCATTTTTTTTTTACCAAGGCAACAAGTTGGCTAAAACTTTATTTCCAATTTTGATAAATATAAAAATTTCAAGAAGAAAATCCAAAACAAACAAGTAGACTGTTTAGAATCCAATGTTTCCCTATTTAATAGAATACTAATACTACATGTTAAGGCAATTAAACACTACATTATAGAGCTTCTAACCAAAAAAATTTAACACTAAGTTCAGCGCTCAATTGCACACAAAAAGGTAAAAAAAAATTGATATGAAAGAAGATCTGCAGAAAAAAATTAATTATGAGATTTAATGAGAGTAAACACTTACCTCTGTTTATTATTTTTCACATATATAATATTGAAAGATATATTAGATATATAACAAACAATCACGAATTAATGCAGACCAAATACCATTAGCATGTAAATCAAGCTTAAGAAAGCATCACTTTCCTTGAACAATTTGAATGACTTAAGTGTCAAAACTTAGATCTTAACCATATCAACATAAGATATTACTCATCAATGTACCCAAAAGAATGAAATATGATCAATACCTTCCAACGACCCAAAATAAATAGCAATTAACATAAGTAGATCAACTAGATATTGAATGCTTTAGCAATTAATATAAGTAGATCAACTAGACCTTGCTAATTCATCTTACTAATAATAAAAGATTTGAAAAATAAAAACAAGATAATTACTCTTTGAATTCTTTAGTTTGTGCCTTATGATAAATCATATGGGCCTCTTATGAATGTTTATATGAAACCACTACAATTCGATGATCCATTCACACAGAATCATAGTCAGAATGGAGTGAACCTAGATTTATTGGAAAATTAATTTCAAGCTCTACAAATTTGGCATTCAACATTTCCAAAAATCATAGAGCCTAGTAAAGTAAAAAAGAACCATACAATGTGTGGCAACTTAACAATTTGTGTCCAAGAGAGCCTAAGGTTTATGATTGATTGTGTGCCATCAAATTAGTTAGCAAACATAGTAGAGAGTCAGAACAAGAAGATCAAGCTATAAAAATAAAACGATGGAGATACTTCAAGATCAAGGCTATTGGCAATTTGGAGATATTATAAGAACTTTTGAAGATAATTGACCACTTCAAAATGTTAACATAAATCAGAAATCAAACTTGCCTCACTATTTCTCATAAATCAGAAACAACTATGTCATGCTAAATTCCACCAACAAATCAAACCCCCTCGTCTTCACCTCCTGCACCAAATCAAATCACAATCACCACCATTTTCCACACAAAAAGAACAAAATTGAAGCAAAAACCCACCTGAGTCAGCACAAATGCATCATTAACACCATATCCAGACTCCAAGAACCAGATGCCTTCATAGAAACATATCCTGCGCAACAATCTCACCACCACGACCACCACCACCAACTGATCAAAATTAATAATCAGAAAACCTACTCCGTGGGAGGGAAGAAGCCGGTCAGGGAAAACCCAAGGGGCGAGAACCTGCATCAAAGGATAACCCAAGACACTCCTCGGTAGAGCAACAAGTGGAGAAGAAACCTCCTCGGCAGAGCAACAAGTGGAGAAGTGGGCGATGGGCTTGATGGCTGCGAAGTTACGTGGGCCTCGCTCTCTTGAGAGAGACCGCATTGGGAATTAGTGCGTGGTGGCAGCAGAGCGACGGCAAGAGCGGCGAAAGTCGGGCTTCTTCGTTGGGGAATTAGGGCGCACGAGATTTCTCCGTTGGGGAATGTGTGTGTGTGTGTGTGTGTGAGAGAGAGAGAGAGAGAGAGAGAGAGAGAGAGAGAGAGAGAGTGTTTTTAATTATATTTTAAAATAAAATTAATGTAGATGGGTTTAAGTAAATGGATTCTAAAAATATAGGAAAAAAATATCCTATTTTATTATAGAGATGGTTTTTAAAAACCCCTCTATTTAGCTCCCTCTAAAGCCCAAAAATGATTTAGTGTAAGTCCAGTCATCAAGACACTGTCGTTTGTATATTAATAACTGCATGTTCTTTAAGGAGCCTTATTATCAAAATTTTCTTCCCCTCTTCATCCACTCATGTATTGGAATCTTTCCACTCCTCATAACAAAGCTATAATGTAAAAGGAAAAGGCATTGTAAGACACAAGGATTTCAGAGAACATTAGAGTTGAAAGAACAACAGATATCAAGAACTAGTGATTTAAAGCAGGTGTTTTATGGTAAATTTTGAATAGCAATTGAGTAAGTAAATGGGAAAAACCTCACAAAATTTTAAAGACTATGTTCATGCTTCGTGAACTTATGAGCTTATCTTGGCCTGACAACATAAATAGCACGTAATTAGGTTTAATAAATTATTTTGTAAAAATTCAGTAAAATTTCAATGGATTCTTGACTCTTTTAATTACATGCTCACTGTGGAGAAATTCCTTCTGACTTGAAATATGAACGATTTTATTAATCATTGAACAACAATTTCATGCATAAAAGTGCTACTAGATAGATCATAGAATTTCAAGTATAAAATCAATAACTAAAAACAAAATAGAAAATTCTGGGAGACAATGGGAGATTAACTCACTTTTACTTCTTGAAGAGGCACACAAAAATGTCTACCGGGCATGATCGAGTTTAGCTTGCTGATCAAGTCAATAGAAAAAAAAAATCAATCAAATTTTTAAGTGAAATAACCAACACCAAAGGCAGCATTTAAACAAATACAAGTGAACAAAATCGCATACATAAAGACTTCTTTTTCTTTGAATGATTGGCTCATCCAAATTGGTGAAAAGAAAATTAAAAAAAAACAAAAAGCATACTCAAGAACTGAAATCATACTATTCTTATCTACAAATATCAAGAAAAGCCTCACAGAATTCTTCAAAATTAGGAATTTTATCCTTAAATGAAAGTACAAAGATGTCTACTAGTACTGATTCAATTCCAAGCATATCGAAGAAAGAAAACATCCAGTTTAAGGGATATATACTTGCAAATACTCTCAGATCATTCTCAAACAGCTGAGGGTAGTTATGAGATTTCAAAAAAAAAACTATGACTAGGAAGTCGCTAGCAGTGACTAAAAAATTACATCAACAAAAAAGAAGGGGCTTCTTGGCAAATTAAAAAAGACAAGAGTGATTAATTGATCATAATGAAAATATTCATAGACTGGTAAGAAATTTACCCTGTGTTTAATGCATTTTTTTCATTCTGATATAAATATTCCATCTGTTCAAATATGTCCCTATATATAAGCCAATAATTCTTATCATATTGTTCTAGGAGAGCAAATGAAAGTGGCGCTTGACTCATGAAAGGGAAGCAGAAGGCATAAAGCAGGCATCATACATTTAAAAATTATAAATGAAACCATAGAGAAGATAGCTATTGTGGTAGTAGCATAAACCAGAGAGAAACATGAATGAAAAGGAGCTTAAACGTTTTAAGGTGGCAACTTTATTAGTAATCGCATGTTAGCAATGTAATTTGTAGCCCTGAACTATATATAAGATGCATTCAAACATAAAGCACTTTTATAGATCATATGACACTACACTAAAAAAGAGCTTTAGAGGCGGTTTTTAGAGGCGGTTATAACTGGCTCTAAAGATATTTAACCTATAGTGGTGGTTATAACTGCCTCTACAATGAAATTTTTAAAACTCTAGTTATAGTTTTAGAGGCGGTTATAACCACCTCTACCATATAAAACTTTAAAACTCTAGTTATAGTTTTAGAGGCGGTTATAACCGCCTCTACAATATAAAATTTTAAAACTCTTGTCATAGTTTTAGAGGCGGTTATTACCGCCTCTACAATATAAAATTTTAAAACTCTTGTTATAGTTTTAGAGGCCATTATAACCGCCTATACAATTAATAAAGTTTTAACAACACTCATACCTTTAGAAGCGGTTATAACCGCCTCTACAATTTTAATTTTAAATTTCTAATTATTGTTTAAAAGCCGGGTATAATGCCCTCAAAAACATGCCTTATAATTAGTTTTTAATTAAACATATATTGTTTAATCAATTAAAAACCTGCATTTAATCAATTAAAAACTCACATTTTATTTTTATTTCACAAAATAAAATAATGAAATACACATAACTTCGTGGTTTTTTTTTTGACAAAATAAACTAGCAATTTAACTCACCGGCTCTCATTATTAAAAAGAAAAATAAAATATGAAATCTAAATTCTTTGATAAAATTTTTTTATTAAACCATAGCCTGTTTGGAATATCTGGATTAGAAACCTAAAACATGTTATAAACTCTGGTTTACATAAAAACAACTGCATAGTTTTGCACAACTGATCTTTAAGAGAGAATTGCTAAGAAGACAGCCAATTGATTCATCAGTTCTCAGGCTCTATGACTCCACAGTCTATTTCTTTCATAATCATCCCAATCACCCTCCCATTGCTGTAAAGTTACTTTACCTTCTTTGTTATCCCACTCTGCAAAATTTATGTAAAATGATGCTTACTTATTCTAGGCAATAAGTTTAGAGTAACTACTTGTTTCTGATCATTACTTCATCATGAAAGCCACTAACAAGAAGTTAAATGGTTGCTAATAAATAATGTTTAGTTGACAGGCTTTGGAAGACAAGAACATTAGGAATTCAAAGTCATCTTCTTAACAAGCATGGGTAATATAATTGTGTGCAAACATCAATACAAGATAAACTTTGGACTGCCATAGGAATTAGGGAATCAATAAGAATTAGTGTAGTTAGAATTGTACGATTCTCGATACGAATCATACGATTCATATCGTTTTTCATCCATAATGGTTCGAATCTCATAAAAGAATAGAATTTGATCTAGAATTGTGAATGAATCAGTCCAGAATCGACCAAATCGATATGAATCGAGAAGATCAACGATTCCTAGTTAAGATGAGTTTTGAATTAAAAAAAAAAAAGAAAAAGAAAACCAGTCTTTGTAAGAAAGGAAGAGCCTGATGATACAAATACCAAAATTATAAAAAAGAAAATCAAAGCAAAAGGCAGAATAAAAAGAGTAAGAAACATAGGAGGAAGGAGAAATTTTGTTGTTTTATTCCAACATCCTCAACAAAGGTATTTTACACCATCTCTTCATCTTTCTTGACGTTCTTCTCTTTTACTTTTAAATTCTTTATTATAGTGTATGTAATCAACTGTTTTAATTATTATGAAAGTTTTTTAAATTAGTGATTATTTAATTAATCTTTAAATTTGTTATCCAAAAACAAATTCAAAGATTAATTAAAAGATAATACTTTTTAAAAAAAAAATTTAATGTCAAATTAATTTGTTATCTTGAAAACCTTGTTATGGAAAGAAATCTTTTTAAGTTAAAAACTAATCTTTAATATAATTTAATCTTTTTGTGATTATTCTATTAATTTTTAAATCTAACTATTTTTAAAATAACTAATGTTTTTTTTTAAAAATATATATCGGTTTGTTTAATACTTGAAAATGTCTTCTGAGCTTAAAACAAGATCTCAAACTAAGAAAATGTCTTCCAAACTAGTTTATGTTTAATGCATGACTTAGAATTTTTATTTTTTATTTTTTTTGATATACTCATGTTATATATATATGACTTTGAAATGTTGAACCGAATCTTACTATTCGATTCGATTCACGATTTTCGATTCACAAATGTAGAATTTCGATTCACGATTCGAATCTCGATTTGACTACCTTGATAAGAACAATATACAACCATAAATCAATCAGCTCAAAGATTACATTCTGACTGCATTAACAATACCAAATCAGAAAACCAAATTGATAAGATAAAGAAAAAGTTAAAAACAAGAACACATATCAACAAGTTCAAAGATAATATTTCAATTGGAATAGGAACTTGACACTAAATAATTAACAATTTATCAAAGCACAAAAGATTACATTTTCACTACCATTAACAATACCAAATCAGAAAACCATGTTGACAAAGAAAGAGAGTTAAAATCAATAACAAATATCAACAAGTTCAAAGATAATATTTTGACTGCAATAGAAACTTGACAATGAAGAACAACAATAAATAAGAGCACAAAAAACACATTTTGACCGCAATATGAATACCAAATACAATAATCAACCAACAAACAAACAGAGAAACTTGAGAACAAAAAATAACTGATGATCTATTTTGATAATCAAGCACATCATAATCAGTTAAAAAAAAAATGAGCATTATCATTCTCATTTTTTTTTTAACAATGTGGGGTATTGATAGCATCAACAATATGGGGTTTCTTAGTTTTGCAACATTATCATTCTCTAATTCATGTTTGTGGAGTACCTGTGGAAGAGATGACCGCAGAAAAATAGGGGCTTTTGATCATAAGTGTGACTGCAACAGTAGATACAACAACTTGATGAACATTTCCAGCTTTTCCTGTTTAAATATGCACATCATTAAATAGAAGCTGATGAGTTAATCAATTACACCTTGAATTAAATAATGTGATGTGTTGGCTAATAAATGAAAACCTGAGAAAGCTTTAAGCCTTTGAGTAATCACTTTAAATATATGCATGAATGTCTTTTTGATCTCAAACTTAATATAAATAAAAAAAAACTTTTTCAAATATCATCAATCTAAATATATATATATATAGACATCCACATGACCATATATATACTTGCACAAGTTGTTTAAGTGATCACAATGGCTGGCATTTCTGCAGCAAATCAATTCATGAGGTAAGTTGCAATCCTATAGTGATATTTTCTTATACACAAGTTGTTTAAGTAAAATTTTGCCAACAATCACTATCTAGTTAGACTCACATGCTTGGTTTAAAACATGTTAAAAATAAACAAAGATTAGTAATCAACGGCATTAAAAATACACACAAAAAGGCCAAATAATACATCAACAATAAAACTAAAAAGTTGGGCAGTGGCATCAGTAAATTTCTCAACTCTTGATTCTTGAGTTAAGGTAAAAAAAAATTAACTTAATAAAATCACAAACCTGTACACTGTTGTTAACCTGAATGCCATAAAACTATCCAGATCTCGTGTGGTTATCGAAGGGAAACCTAACCTCCTTCTTGCCCTATTCAGTGGACAGTGGTCAGTTAATAAATCAAGAACCAAGGCCATGCAAAATAAATCAAGGAAAAACGTAGATAAATAGCAGAAAAGAATGAAATATAACCAGCTCAAAACCAACAAATATATTTAAAAAAATGGAAAAATACCAATTAAGCAAAATCAATAATCATTGCTCTCTAGGAAAAACAAAAGGACTGTGACTACTCTCTACAAGAAAATGATACAAAAATCTAAATGCTATACCGTGCTTTTTATTTTATTTGCTTCATCCATTATACATTGAAATTTTAGACCAGTCCAATCCTAAAATGGAAAGATAAAGCAAAGAAATACATACTTTTCTTTTAGAAAAATAAGTGGACAAAATAAATAAATAGGATAACAACAAGATTTTCACATACCTTGGGCATTTCGAGACCAAGTAGTTCAATCTCCCACTGAACATGAGCACTTTTTCTGGAACATTAGAAGGTCTGTTCATAGAACAATCTTTTAGTTGTTTGTCAAATATATTTTTTTTGAGAAACCTAAATGTTTAGTTTGAGTAACCTCAAAAACTTGTCATAAGCATAATCAAGTGGGCAAGTGACAACAGATATTTCTCCAGGAATCATTAAGCGCACACACATTTCAAGTCCCTTAGGAACCTATAGAAAAATTCAAGAGAAAAAATAGTCAAAGATTGATCAGAGTTCACAGGGACACATTCATTGATGTTTGAAACAGAGATTAGATCTTAGAAAACTAAATGGAAGTTATGCACCCATGCACCTTAATCAGGGAAATGGACAAGAATGGATCTCAGATAATATACAAAGTGCCAATAAGATGTTTCTTATTTGTAACAACATGTTCCCATAACACTACATTGAAAAGATTCTGAATACAAAAAGAATAAAGCCAAAAGAGTACTTAAAAGTTGATGGCTGACAGATTCTTGCCACAAGATGGCATATATAATAATGCCATGGGACAAGTGAGACTTGATATGATACAACAAGCCAATTTTGATGATACAAGACAGGTGAAAATGGATGGTCAGGGCACCACTTTCTTTGAAAGAGGCACAGTATAATATTGTCCTAAAAGGTACACCAATATAACTTGAAGTGAAAAAAAGCATAGAGCTCTAACTTGTTTTAGATTTGTTCATTAGACATTCAGGCAGATCCTAGCATATCCTTGACTCTGAACATAGCTACCCTAAGTCTAATTGAAAAAATCAAACGAAGTGTAATACAAGGGCCACAACTGACTTGACAAGATTGCTCTACCTAAGAAACTAAAATTGCCGACAACAAGGACAAATCATTAAGAAATCAAGAGTAATAGCAGGAAAGTTGTTTGATCAGAAAATGGTTACAAAGCTTATAAGTCCTTTACCAGAGCTGAATTCTAATGGTTGACCATCATTATCGACTCTAGTATCATAAAAGACAGTCTTTTCCTCATTAAGGAGCATGCCTTTTTAATGCACCTTTAGTAGGCTATCTTGAACAGGGCAATCCATCAAAAATTCACCTAATCATCCAGTAACAAAAGCATCTAAATAAACAAAAATAAATAAATGTCAAATGCAATATTAATATGTGAATAGAAGTTCAGCAGAAGGATGAAAACATGACTACTTCATGATAAGAATAATGTTGGTCCTCATTCTAAGGAGATCCACTGCAACAGAAGAATCAACAATAAAAACTAATACTCAGGGTTCTAAAGGGAAAAGCATTCACTGAAACACCTCCAAAGCATATCTCAGATTACAATGGAGGCAATTTGGAAAAAGTTGAATATCTTTATAAATGAACGGTAAATGCACCTGAATGAAATGAACTAATTCAACTTCAAAATGAATGCCTTCAAGGTCTTCTGTTATATTCATGAGAGGAGATTCAGTTAAGTGGGCATTTGAAACAAATACGACAGCCTTCTCTCCTCGAGTCATTATTCCAATCGCCATCTCAAGACCCTTGGGTACCTAAACTACAAGCACCGACTATCATCACATAAAAAAATATAGAAGTAACTATGATATCTTTATGCTAGTTAAATTTAAGTACACCAAATAAAACAAATGTCAATTGAATCATATTGTATCAAAGTAATGCCTTGAACAAAATAGAAGAATAGAAATGGCGATTATATTACATTTAGATGCATCAGTCAAGCAGAACTATTTAAAATCATTCAGTATTAGTCCACACCATTCAAACATCTCAACTAAACATGAACAATCCAATATGCAATAGACTTCTAAAGACCATGAATCTTCCTAACCCCCTATCATACTATTTTTGCTTTATTTTATGCCTAATAGTTTGTCTTCCTTACTGTATCATTATACAAACCACTAATACAAAGAGACAAAGAATAAATAATTTTTAACCAATCTATAGGATTCTTATTATAATCACATAGCACTATATCAGTCCACTATTGAATGAGAATAATTTTTCACCTAAAACCTCCTATCACGACCTTGCTTTGCACTACCACCAGCTGAATCAAATTCAATTATAAAGATTTCTGAAATTCTCACAAAAAATGCCATAAGAAAAAAGGCCAAGAGAATATCAATCACATAAACAATGTTTCATATTCTACAAAAATTATAGATATACCAATATTGGAATATGCTATAAATGAAGTACATAGATGCACACGCAAGGATAAGCATGTTATTTGGTATAATCTACAATATTTATTCTACCTTGTAGGCTAAAAACATCGTAATAATCTAGTAAGATCAATGCTTGGAAGACTTCTCTATTTAAGTAAAGGTAGTAGATGTCAATCACAAAATATAATTTGGCACAAAAAAACTTTTCCAGATTAGAATCATCTCCTTCAATCATATATATGAAAAGAATTGTTGAAAATCAAAATGATGCAAAAGAGAAACATGAAAATAAGACACTCAATCCAAAGTTTCATCAATTTGGTTCAAAACTCAGAAAAAATTTCCTCACAAGTCAATTTTAATACATGTATGCATCTAAGAGACATTACCCACAAACTCCATTATCACTAATTTGTTAATGTAGTTCAACAGATTATGCATTGTTTCAGGAATATTTGCTTCAAGAGCATTGATATCTCGATAGAAAAAAGTTCATATTAGATAGTGATTTGTAGTAGACAACCAATAGACAAGGATCTAAACATCTATGGAAGAGCAAGAAGAAGGGGGAGGAGAAGAGAGAAGAAACCGAGGAGGGGGAGGTCCTGGTCTTCAGGTTCCAGAGCCATAAGGCAGTCGATGATGGCAATAGCGTCGGTGAGTAGATTGGTCTTCACTTTGATCTCAAGTAGCGATCGGAGTACCTTGATGTCGTCTGGATCAGAGGTGAGGTGGTCTTTGAGTGTGCAAACTTTCTCATCATCAGTGAGGGATTCTGGGAGGTTCTTGGACTGAGAGATAAGGGGGACAGTGAGGGCTGGCTAGAGAGGGTGGCCAAGGAGGGTAGCAAGGGCGAGAGCAGCTACAGCGGCCGCAGAGGGGATGAGGGTTCTGAGAGGGTTGTCGTGGGGCCGGGGGTTTGAGGGTGGGTCGAAGAGGGGAAGAGGGTTTAGAGAGGCGGTCATGAAGAAGAGAGGATGGAGGAATAAGAGAAGGTGAAGGAATTAGGGCACGAAGAAGAGAAGATGGGGGGATTAGGCAGAGAGAGAGAGAGATGTTTTTTTTTTATTATTTTTTAAAATAAAATTAATGTAGAAGGGTTTAACAAAACCAGCTCTAAAAACATAAAAAAAAAAATATATTCTATTTTATTATAGAGGTCAGAGGTGGTTTTTTAAAACCCCTCTATTTAATTGCCTCCAAAGCCCAAAAATGGTGTAGTGTGATTCCTTTCAACATGTTGTTCCACTATCAAATTTTATGCATCAAAAAACATAATCTCCAAAAAACACCAACAGAGAAAAGGCAAGTGGTATCTATAGCATTAAAAGAGATCCTCATGTAGATTGTATAGCATGGTTATACCTTTACTTTGTATTAGCTCAAAGAAAGCATAGCACTAGGAAGGTCTTTCAATGGCTTAGTTCTTCCCTAAACTGGTGCATGAGCCAACAGAAATATATCCTTGAGTTGATTTGCTCGATTTCTAATAAGATATAACTTGGCCGATCATAGGATCCTGGATCAATTTCAGAAGAATACGCATGCATCATACTTTCTCAAGTCAGAGAGATGACTCGATCAATGCCCAAATTACAAACTTCCATGCAAGGTCTCATCTTCCATGTGAAACTTGCATCAACATACTAGTCTTAGACAGGCAGTGAATTGTGTTTTAATAGTAAAAACATAGCTAGAGACATATGATCTTGACTATAGAGATATTAAATGAATAGTCAGACTGAAAACCTGTTTGAAAGGCTTCTGATGGTATGATGCAATCAGATGACAGTCCTCAGAGGCTGCACATTTCTTAACGTGACTACGAAAGTCATCAATGTTACTTTGACTTGTGTGAAAAGCCTCAACTTTAGCACCTGCACCATAAGCCAAGCATGCAACTTTCTTGAATGTAATGCCATCAGCTTTAACTCTCCAATGGCTCACAACAGTATGACATGGACTCATCAAACCATCTCCAAGGACCTGGACAATTAATTGCATAAGAGAAGACAATAGCTTCCAATGTTTTAACAATAAATTGATTGAGCTAAGAAACTTTTAAATATTGTTTTAATTGTAAGGAAGTAACCAGACAGCAATTGCCACAAAATATTAGAATTTGCCTAAATTTTCTAAAAAGTTACATATCTGATATGATTCCATTAGTGTGCATGCTATTCCCATTTATTGAAAAACTCAAGTTACAAGACAAAAATTACAACCAAAGTCTTATTTGTAGTCAAGCTTGATTAGGAATCACACAAGTTCAGATGCATTTCAAGCAAAACAATATGACAGGGCCCAATTTTCACTAGCTCAATGGTTCAGCCCCATACTCAAGTAAGAAACCATCTAATGTGAGTTTAAGAAATAAATTTTAATACACAGTATTATTTCTTACTGCTTCAGCATCAGCACAATCTCCTCTTTCCTTTTTCTTTGATATTCCAATTAGGGTTATGGATGACAAAGAAGACTATCTCAATAAGTATAGTTCACCACAAAATTTCATAATCAAAATCAGAAACTAGGTCATGACATTTAAACGTTGGGAGGATCATGTGAACAAAGAATTACCTTTCCATTTCCTCCCTGGATCAATATCAAGAGTATTCAGGACAACATTAAGATTAGCCAATCCACAATATGCAAGCTCTGATTGTGTCTAAAAGTATGAAATTAAAATACTCAATGAGAATTGAAAGGAAGCAAGGCGGGAAAAGCAAGGAGAATGTAATGGCTGTAATCTGTAATATTCACCATATAATTGCATAGGATGTAACACCATATAAAGCGAGAGAGATGGAATTTGGGGGCTGTGATTTGGTGGAGAGAGATAGAGAGAGAGAGAGAGCAGAGAGATGGTGGGGGTTTTGAAGGGAGGTGGAGAAAACCTCAAGCGACGGGCTCGATAGCGTGAGGTTTGGCGGCGGGGAGGCAATCAAGGCCTTGTTTGGATTGACTTATCAAAAAAGCGTTTTTATGTAGTTTAGTAAAAGTGCTTCTGAAAAAAGTGTTTCTCCAGAGTAAGGTAAGCACTTTTTGTATTTTCTGTTTGGATTAGCTTTTATGTAGAAGCAGAAGCTGTAAAAATAAGCTAAAAACAGCTTTTTTTAGAAATTGGGCTTTTGAAGAAAGCTGTTTTTCAGCTTTTTTTATAACTTCTGCTTTTTCAGAAAATCCTATACAAACAACATTTTTGGAACCCAGAAGTACTTAACTTATAAAAAAACACTTCTGAGTTTTCCAAAAGCCAATCCAAACAAGGCCTAAGTCTTAGAGTCCCCATGTATATATACTAGTAGTGTAATTAAATAAAAAAAGATCTAGGTTAAATATTGAGTTATACACTTATATAAAAATTATTTTTTATTATATGTCACAGCCTTAACTCTATATACAACATGAAAATATTTATTTTAAATTATATAATCAAATAAAAAATTATATGTCACAAATTGATTTATATAAAATATCAATTTGATTAATTTTCATTGGTATTTATTTAGACCCAACGATAACTCTATGTTTTTTTTATTTTAAATATCTTGGTTTTTTTTCATATTGTGGGCTCCTTTTTTTTTACTCGGCCTTTAATTAGGTTGACCGATTAAAAAATCATGGATCACAAATCAAATTTTAATTATTTTCATATTTCAGATAATTGTAGGTTCATGACCTCTATTAGGGACAAGCCCCTAATATTAATTAGCCCAGACAATATCGTGAGAACCTCCGATTAAGAAACAAGTGTGAATGAGAAGTGACTGAGCAAACATAAAATTAATTTTTCTTATTAATTTCAAAGAGCACATGAGTACATAATCATGAGCGAGGATACAAAAGTATTAGGAGAACTATTTTTTTATTATGCTCTTCAAACTCTTCTTTTTGCATGACTTGGCTGACGCTCTTGACTCCTTTGCTAAAAGCATTTTGGAAGATTCTTTTAGCTTGGTGACTATGACCTTTTTTGATTTTTCTTATGTATGTCTATATATTGATCACATTGCATAACTCTCAAGTTGCACCCGCTCTACTTTTGTGAGTTGCTTACTTGATCATCCTTGTTTTTTTACTGCTGAAGACTCCGGTGTCTTATACATGTGAAATCTTCATGCCTTTAACTTGTGAAACTCCTTAGCTGTAATAATTATGAACTTGATTTCCATTAACTAAGTTATCAATTGAGTTCTCCAATTCATCTTTGCAAATGAGACCTTAGAACGGGTTTCGAGAGAATTTGTGTTAACACTTTTTTTTTTATTTAGACTGCAATGAGTGTCAAGAGACCACAAAGTGAGATCAAAGAGAAATTTTTATAAAAAATTTATTTACTTTTGTCACGCCCCGAACCTGGTGCGCTGACAAATGGCCGCAGACCCACAAAGCGGGGCCCAGTGAACCTGCAAGGCCTCAAAACCTAAACACAGACTAGGAGTAGAAAATAACTGACAAAATACTAAATAAGAGTACAACTGAAGGTTTACAACCAAACCCAAATATAAGGCGAATAAAATACAGTACGACCTACAAGGAGGTTCTTACACAATAATACAACAAATGCAAATACATAAGCCACAGAACATAATTCCAAAGAAGGCATCTACTGGAAGTCTTCTAAGATCCCTAGGTCTACTGCTCCTGATCTGAAAAGGATTTAAAGTAAATCCATGAGCTCACTAGCCCAGTAAGTAATCCAAAACAAACTGAAAGCAAAAGTTCAGGTCTGAAATTTGCACACACAAAAAAAATAATGCAATAGCACAAAATAATGTAAACAAAATCAAAGGTAAAACAATAAATACAATATCCAAAGTATGACTCCAAATTCACTGAAAGTGCCAAAGGTCATTTGTTTACCCTCGGTGACAGACTCGAGCCGAAACAACTGAAATCATTTATTTACCCTCGGTGACCGGGAGATCGAATAACAGGTGGCGTTGATTATTTCACCGAACGGACACGGTGCGAAACTCGCAGTCTCATTTTTCCAAAAATTACTTGTCGACAAGGTCGGGGTTTAACCCCCATCGATGGGTTGCATATTGTTCATTTGGAGACCAAAAAAATTCAGATACAATTCCAAGCCAAGAATACGGAATATTCACAAGTATTTTCCAAAAAAATTCATCTAATAAAAATAAAGTAAATAATTAAATAAACAGATAAATAAATAATGTAAAAAGGAAATACTCACTTTTTCCAAGCCTAAGCCTCGGTTCTCACTTTGGAGAAATAATAACAACATTTCACAAATATTTTTCCCAAAAATTCAAGAAAAATAAAAGATTTACAAAAAAATAAAAATAAAAATAACACAAGTATAAATAATAGTGAAACCAATAGATAATTATTCGACCAATCTCAAGGAAGAAATGCATTAATACAATAATATACTAAAATTTGTAAAAATACAAGGTCTAATGTATCTCATCAATTGAAGAAAAATGGCCACCTAAAACCAAAATAGCTAGAAAAATAATTTCAAAGAAGATATTGTCAAAACAAGGATGTTAAAAATTATAGGAAGGAGATAGGCAAGGATATAAAGGCAAGTGGATATTTAAGGGATAAATGTATAACCCAAATAATATATAGGTAATTCAAGTTGATGTTAGGTGGACCAAGGATTCAAGCACTTAATAAATCTTAAGTTTTTGCTATTGGGAATTAACAAGGTTACAAAAAGGATAATTACTTTGCCAAATATTTGGAAGTAACAAGGAAATAACATATATAAGTTTTGGCAAATAATAGCACTATGGTTCCAACTAAGTATAGAAACTTCTCTTCCTCTAAAAACACAAGACATAAATAGATGGCATTCCCACAATAATTTTTAAAGAATAAATACAAACAAAATTTCAGAAATTTTGCATGAAAAATAAATCAAAAACAACAAAAATTTAAATACAAGAGTTTAAGGGATTACTTACTTGGTTATCCTAAATTCAAAAAGAGATCCAAGATGATGCTCAAGGTGGTCCTAAAAATCCAAGGAAAAACCAACCAAATATACATGAATATTTGGAAGAGTTCAAAGCACAAAAAGTTCATGCTAAGCTAGTCTAAAAAAATACCCCATTAAAAACAACAACAATATGAAAGTATCTACAAGTAGATCTAACATAAAAACTAATACTAGTGGTAATAACAATGATGTGGGAAGGGAACATAGAATGATTAATAGGAACAAGGACAATAGGTGATAGAAACAAGGATGGAAATAAATCTCCTAGCACAAGTAGTAGATCAATGCATGCATGCATGCATGTATGTATATATATATATATATATATAATCACAAGGATGCAAAAATATATAAGGTCCAACACACATGCCAAAACTACAAAACTAAACATTCATTAGGCATGCAAAAACTTGGGTTTTTGGCTTGGGTTTCAAGCAAAATGGTATAAACATATAGATGGTTCCATGAATAAAACTTTATGTACCAGGGAGACCAAGAACTAAAGATACTCAAGAGGCACAAGGGTGGGTTTCAACATGCATAAGGAGAGGGTTTTCATGCAAGGATAAGCACCAAGAAAAAAATATCAACCAACAACTTCATGCAAACATAAGCAACAAGACAACCACCATCATGCATAAGAGGGAGATTAGCTTCCGGACAAGGTGAACACCCTTCAGCAAATACCTCTGAGTTGGTGACGAGTTGAAGAGCTCCTCCCCGGTTTGATCGTCGCCGCTACAGTGCTCCGGTGAGGTGCTTCACTCTTAAGGCTTCAATGGAGATGAGGAAGAGTTTAGAGGGTGTGAGGAAGCAAGGAAGGGTAATGATAATGCAAGGGATGAGGAAGTAATGCCAGGAGACAAAGATGGGACTGAAATCCTAGAATCCCTCCATGTTTTCCTCCTTTGCAAGCTTTTCAAAACAACCAGCCAAAAAAAGATTAAGGGGAAAGTAAGTATGATTAGCAACTAAGGCAAGCTTTAATTAAGGGCGGGGTCCACAACTTTTCCTTTCACTACAATAAGTGTCAAAAGACCTCAAAGTGAGTGTAGAGATTTTTTATAAAAAAAATTATTTATTCTTTTCTTCACTCCAATGAATGTCAAATGACCTCAAAGTGAATTCAAAGAGAGATTTTTATATTTTTTTTTTGCTTACTTTTCCTTTCACTCCAATGAGTGTTAAAAGACCTCAAAGTGAGTTTCAAAGAATTTTCTAACTTTTGTCTCAATAGAGGAAGCAAGGGATGTAGAGAATCTCACTTGATGATCTTAGCATCTCTTTACAAGCTCATGAAGTCAAAGTCCTTCAAGCAAGTGAAAGGCAAGATGAGAAAGCTTTCTTTGTAAGAAGCAATCATCTTCTTCATCTTCTTCAGAAGAACCAAACAATGGGAATTTCAGAGATAGAGAAAGAGGGCCATGGCGAGGAAGACAAAGAGGAAGAGGAAGCAGCAGAAAAGATGTTATGGATTCTAAACAACAGTTCAACAATGAAGTGAGAAGCAATAGAAGCAATGTCCAATTCTTCAACTACAAGAAATTCGGCCATAAACGTGCTGACTGCTGGTTTAGAAATGGGAGTACCAGTAACATAGTGAATATGGCTACTGAAAAGGAAAAGAACAATGATGCTTTGAATCTCTTCGTAGCTGAGTGTAAGCCAAATTCAAGCTCTCATGCAGTGTGGGTTGTGGACGTTGTTACTCCAACCATATGCCTGGAATAAAGCAATTATTTCAAAGGATTGATAACTCGCACAAAGTGAAGGTGAGACTCGGTGATAACAAGGAAGTAGAGGCTGAAGGTACTAGCACAGTATTACTTCAGACATCTAATGGGAAGAAGAAGCTGTTACATGGAGTACACTATGTCCCCAAATTAGCTCATAATCTTCTTAGCGTCGGACAGCTAATGATCATTGGCTATGTTATGACGTTTGAGAAAGAAACTTGCATCATTGAAGATAGGAAGTCAAGAGTAAGGTTGGTAACAATCCAGAAAACTCAGAATAACGTGTTTCCTCTGTTAGTTGATCAGGTAAAGAAGACCAACATGGCTGAAAAATCTGATGACATCTCTATGCTTTGGCATAAGAGATATGGTCATCTCAACTGCCGAAGTCTGAACATGTCGCATCAATGAACATGGTTCAAGAACTTCTTGAATTAAAGACCTTGGGTCCATGTGAAGATTGTTTCTCTAGCAAGAAAGCCTACAAACCATTTGGATGTGGAGAAGCTTGGCAAACAACTGCACCCTTGCAATGAGTACATGCCGATCTCTGCAGTCCAATGCAGCAAGTTACCATGAGTGGAAGTAAGCACTTTGTCTTGTTTGTAAATGACTTCACACGTATGTGCTGGGTGTTCTTTGTGAAGGAAAATTCTGAAGCTCTGCAATGTTTCCGGAATTTCAAAGCACAAGCTAAACGTGAGTCTGGGTGCAATCTTAAGACTTTAAAGACTGATTGCGGAGGAGAATTCTTGTCACAAAGCTTCAAGACCTTTTCTGAAGATGAAGGTATACACCAAGAATTGACACCTCCCTACACTCCACAGATGAATAGAGTAGTAGAGAGGAAAAACAGAATCACTGTTGAAATGGCCTGAAGCTTGTTAAAGGCTAGTCAACTTCCAAATCTTTTCTGGGCTGAGGTAGTATCTACTGCCATTTATCTTATAAATGTTTCACCAACAACAACAGTACATGGTAAAACTCCATTTGAGCTTTGGTGGGGAGTTAAGCCTAATGTGAAACACTTGAGAGTGTTTGGATGCATAGCATATGCATTAATTCCATCATAAAAGCTCAGCAAATTAGATGCGAAGGCAGAGAAGTCCATCCTTCTAGGCTATTATAATAAATCTAAGGCATACCATCTCTACAATCGACTTACTAATAAGGTTGTGATTAGCCAAGACATTAAATTTGTTGAGAATAGTGTATAGGATTGTAAGAAAGCATCAACAAAGGATGAAGTTCCCATTTCTTATAAGTCAGAAGCTACAGAAGATCTACTTGATATTGTTGATCAATCAACAACACGTCAACATGATGCTATTGATGGTCAAGGTGCAAGTATGTTAGAACCATCCAATGGTTCATCCAAAGTTGAAGCAAGACATGATGGTGCTCAAGCTGCACCTACTGGAGACTCACCTACTAGGAAGGTAAAAGCCTTGAGTGACATTTATGCTACTTGTTCTTTTGCCTTACATGCTGCAGACCATGTCACATATGATACTTGGTTACTGGTGGAGCCACCATTTGAGAAGAAAATTCTAGGCTTAAAGTGGGTCTTTAAGACCAAGTTCCATGCCAATGGGAGCATATCCAAGCACAAAGCAAGACTCGTTGGCAAAGGATACTTGCAGGAACTTGGAATTGACATTGAAGATGTATATTCTCCAGTAGCTAGAATGGAGACAGTGAGATTGGTTATTTCTATTGCAGCTCAACTCTCATGGCCTGTACATCATCTAGATGTCAAGAGCCCCTTCTTGAATGGAGATGTCCATGAAGAAGTTTATGTAGAACAACCTCTAGGCTATTAGGTTGAAGGGAAGGAGAAGCTTGTTTATAGACTCAAGAAGGCCTTGTATGGCCTTAGGCAAGTACCCAAGGCTTGGTATAGCAAACTTGGCTGTTATTTTACTCTACAAGGGTTTTGCAAGAGCAATAGTGAACATACTCTCTATATGAAGCAACACAAAGAAGGGAAGGCAATTCTAGCATGTGTTTATGTGGATGACATAATCTACACCAGTTCATCCAAGGAGATGATGATTGAGTTCAAGAGGGATATGATGAAAACCTATGAAATGACTGATTTGGGAAAGTTGCACTATTTTTTGGGCCTTGAGGTGAAACAGGATGATGAAGGCATCTTTGTTAGTCAAGCAGAGTATCTTGAAGATCTATTGAAACAATGCAACATGAATGGATGTAGGTCTGAACCAACACCAATGGTTTATAATTTAAAATTACAAGTTAAAGATGATTCTGGGCATACTGATGGAAGACAATATCGAACTTTGATTGGGAAGCTTATGTATTTAACCAGGCCTGCCTAAGTCGAAATCACTTAGGAGCTGTGAGAAGAATACTCAGATATTTATTTGAAACCTCAAAACTTGGAATCATGTATGCAAGGAAAATGGAATGCAAACTGGAAGGCTATAGTGACAGTGATTGGGAAGGGTCTCTTGAAGACTGAAAAAGCACAACTGGCATGGTGTTATACTTTGGGTCAAGAGCTGTGAGTTGGGATTGTGAGGAAGCAAGAAGTTATTGCCCTATCAACTACTGAAGCTGAATACATACGGGCCACTTCGGCTGCATGTCAAGCAATTTGGTTGCTCAGAATTCTAGCAGATTGTGGTTAAATTCAATCTTCACCCACAATACTATGGTGTGACAAAAAGTCTACTATTGCACTCAGGAAGAATCCTACTCACCATACACGTACAAAGCACATAGATATCAGATTCCATTTCATCAGGAATCTGATTTCTGGAAGACAAATTGCCTTAAATCATTGCTCTACTGAAGTTCAGTTAGGTGACATATTCATTAAGCCTTTGCCAGTTAAGAAGCACATGTTTATTAGATCAAAACTTTGTCTAATGGAGCCTCAATCAAGGGAAGATGTAGGCATTGTGATTGAGGCATGATGGTTATGTTATGAAGGATGGAAACATCTTGAAGTGGGGACATAGCTAGTTAGTGAGATGTTGCTGGTGTGAAAATCCAAGTACCAATGGGTGAAGTCTAGGAAGTTAGCTGTCCTAGCTTTTGTTTGTTAGCTTATGTTAGTTATGCTTTATTCCACGTTATGTTATTTCTTTGGTTTAAATGTATTTCCTTTAAATTTCTGGTGGTAATTTAAGAAGGGATGTTATGCAATGAATAAAGAATGACTTTGACCGTAAAATGTGGTAGCTCCAACTGAACAAATTCCTTCTCTCATTCAACCTAAACGAAATCACTCTCTTAAATCGTAACAGAATCAACATTGAAGGGTGGGACTACGTGCATGTACGAGGTTGTGAAAGCATCTTCATCAACAAGTGTAAAGGTTGAAGTGATGCATAGCCGACATTAATACTAACAAATTAGAACCGGGGTCAACTCGGTTCTAGTCAAACCGGCCGATTCGGAGGGTTTGACTGAGTTTGACCGGGTCAACACCCAGTCAATGATTTATATAAAATCGGACCGGACTACTGGTTGGTTATCAGTTCTACTGGTCTGATCGGCCGGTCCAGTCTAGGTTTCAAAACATTACTCTCACCTAACTCACCACGAACAAAAACCCACTTAGTGGCCATATAACTCATTATCCACCTCTCCTTCCTCTTAAATTCGTTTCACTCATCGAAGACCTATCTCTTCCTACTACTAAATAGTTCAACTGAGCATTTCATTGTTTCCATGGGTCAACATTCCTTTCATTGCACCCAGGTATATATAAAAGTTAGCCTAAACATCTCTCTTTCTAGTAGTGGAGGATATTTGTCATCTCTTATTTGTTGGCCACTTTGACTGTTTTTATTTATTTATTTTACTTTTTTTAAGGATAAAGGGTTGCTTAACACAAATAATCTAGATTCATCTTTTTGATATTGTCAATATCACTTACTCATATATGTAACTAAGTTTTACTTTGACATATACAGTCACAAAAACATGAACTAGAGGACAATAAGAATTTTAATGCAAAGAGTATACAAGAATAATGAAAATAACACCTTCTCTTACATGAACCTATTGTTATATAATAACAAAGAGATATCATGAATTCTTTTGGAAATTAGTGGGAGACAAAACCTGAAAAGGAAATAGAGAGAGACATTAATTGGAAACAAAGGAGATGGAGAGAGAGAGACCACCAAATAGCATGCTTAAGTAAAATAGAATTCTTTGTCATGATAAAGGTTCAATCATTTGTTGTGCTTATTTTCTCAAATGATGTAATGTGATTGACTTGATCTAACTTAATAAGTATGCATTTACTTAGCCGGTGTATAAATTGCTATTAAGGTCATTATCTTTCTACACACATACAAGAATTTTTATTTAATCATATAAGCTCAAATCTAACCAAAAATTAAAAATAAAAAAAATTATAATTGAATTTCAAAAATAGGGGAAAAGAGATGAAAATGTTAGTTAAATCAAGCTTGAAAGAAGGAATTGCATGGAAGTTCATTGAAAAAGACTTTAAAATATAATAAATTGGGAGACTTGCTAATGTTGCATTGCAAACCACTCTCTTCATAAGTTAATAAAAAAAAATTAAAAAAAAATCATTAGGTTAAGCCAAACATTAAAATTAACTAAATATTTAATCGATCAAGTAAAACAAAAAATCTAATCAATATCTCATCATTTCAATTATCATTTAATCACATCAGATCAATGTGTCACATTGTTAATGATATTTTGTGATACATGTCACATAATTAATTCTAATGTGCTAATAATAATTGCTAAATCATTTCATAAACCACTTCAATATCATTCAATCACATTACATCACATCACATACTATTAATCCTATATTATGTTGCTCTCGCATATTGTCATGCAATATACTGTTAAAAATAATTTTTAAATTTAATCTGTGAGAATAGGAGAAATAATTTGTATATTTCATTAGTAAAGGAGTACAAGGATATATATAGAGAAATACTAGGGTTTTGTGGTATGGGCCCAATATGGCCCATTAACCAAATATAAACTATAACATAACTCTAACACTCCCCCTCAAGCTGGAGCATATATATCGAGCATGCCCAGCTTGTTACATAGATTACTAAAGACTTTAACATTTAAACCTTTGGTGAAGATATCCGCCAGTTGCTCAGACGACTGGGTATACGGCGTAGAGATGACTCCCTTCAGTACCATATCACGAACATAGTGACAATCAACCTCCACATGCTTGGTACGCTCATGGAATGTTGGATTATTTGCAATGAAGATGGCGGCCTGGTTATCACACAACATCTGCATAGGTATTGTGATAGGGAATCCCAACTCAGATAGAAAAGACTGCACCCAAACCATCTCACAAGCTGTCTGTGCCATCGATCTGTACTCTGCTTCTGCACTTGATCTCGAAACCACATTCTGTTTCTTGCTTCGCCAAGTAACCAAGTTTCCACCGACATACATACAGAAGCCCGACGTAGACTTTATGTCTCCTCTATCACCAGCATAACCCGAGTCAGAATATGCTGCAACGTCTAGGTGACCATGATTTTTGTAGAGAAGACCTTTGCCGGGAACTCCTTTAACATATGCAAGAACCCTCAGAGCATCTTGCCAGTGAACTTCTCGTGGCTCATGCATAAACTGACTCAGGAGTCCAACTGCGTAACATATATTAGGATGAGTAACAGTTAGATAAATGAGCTTGCCAATCAAACGTCTGTATTGACCAGGATCTTTGAAAAATGGGGAAGATGTCTCCCAAAAGGGTGGTGACTGCTCAATAGGTGTACTCTCTGGTTTACAACCCAATAAACCAGTCTCCTCAAGTAAGTCCAACACATACTTCCGCTGTGAGAGCGTCATCTTTCCTTTGGCATATGCAAACTCAATACCAAGGAAGTATCTGGGTCGTCCCATGTCTCGTGTAACGAAATGCTTCATTAAATGCTCCTTAGTTCTTTGAATTCCCTGGCGATCACTACCCGTCAACAAGATGTCATCGACATATACCGCAAGTACAACACAACCATATGAAGTGTTCTTATAGAACACAGAATGATCCACATTACACCTGCGAAAACCATTTGCAACTGCAATTACACTAAATTTGTCAAACCATGCACGAGGACTTTGTTTCAGACCATAGATCGCTTTCTTGAGCTGGCAGACTAGATTCTCCCCCTGAGCAACATACCCCGGAGGTTGCTCCATAAACACTGTCTCAACTAAGTCTCCATAGAGAAAGGCATTCTTCACATCAAGTTGACAGAGTATCCATGATCGATTCATAGCTACCGACAGTAGAATGCGAATGGACTTCAGACGAGCAACTGGTGAAAAAGTCTCAGCATAATCAACACCGTAAGTCTGAGTAAAACCACGGGCCACTAACCGGGCTTTGTAGCGATCAACTGTACCATCCGCTTTGTGCTTGACAGAGAAGACCCATCGGCAAGTGACGATGCTGGCATCAGCAGGGCGAGGCACAAGCGCCCATGTACCACGAGATCTCAAGGCTTCCATTTCCTCATCCATTGTCGTTTGCCATTGTGGAAGCAAACGCCCATCCTGGTAGTTCCTGGGAATTGACTCAGCAGACAAGGAAAGAGCAAATGTGCAGAAGGACGGGTGAAGATTATCATAAGAAACAAAAAGCGAGATAGGATGTTTAGTACAAGAACGAATACCTTTGCGAAAGGCAATAGGAAAATCAAGAGACGGATCTCCATGGTCCGGGGAGAGGACCGGAGGGGGCGGAGCTGGCGGTGGTACACGTTGGCATCGATGATAAACCTGTCCAAAACGACCAACATCTGTATCCAATGGAGGAGGCGTCACACTAGGCATAGGCACAGGCGGAGGGACCGAGACAGGGATGGGGAGAACAATATCAGATGATGTAGTTAACATATCGTGAGAAACTGAATCAGAGAAAAATGATTTAGACTCAAAAAACGTGACATCCATGGACACAAAATACTTCCGACTAGTCGGATGAAACAACCGGTATCCACGTTGGGTGCGGGAATAACCAACAAAAACACATTTAAGCGCACGCGGGCGCAACTTGTCCAAACTAGGAGTTAAATCCTTAACAAAACCAACACAACCGAAAACACGAGGGGATAAGTGAAACAACTCGGTATTAGGTAAAAGACGACGTAAAGGAACCTCTCCCCCAAAGGGTGTAGAAGGCATACGATTAATAAGATAGACTGCAGTCAAGATAGCATCAGACCACAAATACATAGGAACATTACGCTCTACCAACAGAGTGCGTGCAATATCCAAGATGTGACGATGCTTTCTTTCAGCTACTCCATTTTGTTGAGAGGTGTGTGGACAGGTGGTTTGATGAATAATCCCAAAGGACGCACATAAAGAATTTACAGCAGAAGAGACAAATTCTAAAGCATTATCGGTGCGAAGACATTTGAGAACAATGGAAAATTGATTTTTTATTTCCAAAATGAATTTTTGAAGGACATCAGCAATAGACCGACGATCTTTTAACAAATATACCCAAGACACTCGGGAAAATTCATCAACAAACACAACATAGTAACGATGACCAGAAATAGACTCGACCTTAGAAGGTCCCCAAACATCACAATGAACTAAATCAAATAACGACCGACTAGACACTAGAGTAGAACGTTTAAAGGTAGCACGATGATGTTTACCCAACTGACATGACTCACATTGAAACGACTCGACCCGAATCCAAGGCAAAGTTTGCTGAAGACGACTAAGAGAAGGGTAACCTAATCTACAGTGCCATATGAGTGATGACTTGAAGTCAGAAACAGATGTTGCTAAACCACAAGGAATATCATCATGCACCAACGTATATACGCCGTCACCACGATTAAGCCCCAAACCAATCCTCTTCCCTGTCTGCAGATCCTGAAAAATACAATGAAAAGGGAAAAATGTTACACTACAATTCAAATGTTTGGTGATCGCAGAAACGGATAGCAAGTTGACAGGAAATTCAGGTACATAAAGAACATCATTTAGTCTAAGCTGAGAGGAAGCCTGCACAACTTCCTCTCCGGACACTAAGCACGATCGTCCCATCGGCAATTGCCACAGAATGAAAAAAATAGATGGAGAAAGATTTTTGGAAAAAAAGGGTTTTGTACCTGTCATGTGAGAAGAGGCCCCAGAGTCAATAATCCAGGAACTATCCCTAGAAGCAAGAAAGGCATTACCTGAGGAAACATAAGAAGAGACTGTGGTGTGAGACGTTGTGCCCTGTAGCTGCTGGAACCGTGCAAAAGTCGACCGAGAGATAGTGACAAACTGCTCAAAGACTAGAAGTGGGTGACGAATCGACCACCTCGGTACTAGCATTGGCCACTGCCGGGCGACCATGCTTATCCCAACAACGATCCTCAGTGTGACCTGACCGTCGACAGAAGGTACACACAAACCTATTCCGAGAATCACTGAGGCCGCCTCGACCACCACGAGAGGGAGCCTTTTACCACCACTCCCACGAGAAGCTAGCAAAGCGGATCGATCGGAGGATACAACGGGTGACGGAGATGTGGATGTAGAAGACAGAGCGAAGGACGCGAGCATAAACAGCAGCAAGATCATGCATTCTCTCAGAACTCAGAATAGAGCCCTTCACCTAGTTTTGCATCTCAAGGGGAGCCCGAAAGATATGCGATGATCGCAACTTCATTCCCAGTAATGACGAAGGATGGCGGATCAAGAACTAATGGTCGGTAAATATCCGACTCATCCAACAAAGCTACGGATGTGAGTGAAGAACCGAGGGGCGATGACGATCGCCTTGACGGGTCAGGAAATAGCTGCTCATACAACTCAAAAACACGAGAGATATTATTTTCATTTCCATATGTTAATCTGCACATCTCCCAAATTTCCTTTGCGATGAGTCAACATCACCACACTTGGGCAATATCCGGCTCCATACTACCGGGTCAACCATATGCGCATCTGCAAAGATCCTCACAGAAGCCAATCGAGCATACTTGGCATCCTTCGAGTCTGGCGGATCTGCCGTGAGGTACGACGATTTCTTATGAGCCATAAGGAACTGCTCAAAACTCTGCGCCCAAAAAACATAGTTCCTTCCATCCAACTTTTGCGAGGTACAATGGAGATTCTTAACTAAAGAATCATGAAATGAAGACATGACGACGACAAGACAAATCCTTCAGCAACAAGACAAGGGCATCACTGGTGAGGGCTGAGGAACATCACCAGGTGCCCATAGACCAACGAGAATGGCAAGAGATGAACAGCGGCTGGTGGTAGAGGTGGCGGTGGTGGGTGGAAGACTAGGGTTTGGAGTGGCGGCTAGGGTTTAACCTAGAGCTCTGGTACCATGTGAGAATAGGAGAAATAATTTGTATATTTCATTAGTAAAGGAGTACAAGGATATATATAGAGAAATACTAGGGTTTTGTGGTATGGGCCCAATATGGCCCATTAACCAAATATAAACTATAACATAACTCTAACATAATCGTTAAATGTGTAAGGATTCTTTATAATCATTTAATCATCACTTCAAAGTATTTCTCAGCTTTTCATCCATTATTTTAAAGGAGAATCCAATTAATTCATTATTAACTCATGATTGACTTAGCTCTCCTATTATCAATAGGCCTTTCTTAATATTTGAGCAGCATTTTTTAATATGTTAACATTATGGTGTTTATCCTAAATTTCTATAATCTATTAAAAGGAAACCTATCAGACTCATGATTTAGGATATACTTTTGGGTTTTTTATAATTTTTTCATCAATCTGCAATAATATAAGTGGTGATGAGGAAAGATGGATTTTAGGGAATGATGTTGAAGTTGATTAAGGTTTGAAAATTTTTAAATGTTTGTGGAGAAATCACAAAGAACCATGGATTTTAGTTGAGTCTTGAGGTGATGACGGTCTTGCATTGGGTTAAGCAAAAGTCTAGGTTCAACAGTGGCAACTACAATGCCATTCTACCAAAGGAAAACCAGCATTAGTGGTTGTGAAGCATTGAACAATTGAATGAACATGTTGGAAAAAAGTAAAGTTAGTTTATATTAAATGATGAAAATTTCATATGTGTATATATTTTAAGATACTAATCCTGCTATATTTTATTATTATCATGCTCTATCCATATTTAGTGACTCCAATTTAAAAAATAAACAATCTATTTATGTGTTTAAAAACATACTTGCAATATTAGTGCAGGCTATCTTGCTAGTCAATAATCATATTCACTCATTAATAACCAATAATACATAATATGTGCTAGATTATCCATAATAGAAGCACTCCTTGATCTAATCTCCAATCCTTGAGATCCTTAAATAAGCTCAAGTTCTATCGATATTGTGTTTCACTCATTGATTCAGCTTCTTTGCAAATGAATATTGCTGGCTAAGATATGAATCTATAAATGCAACATCTCTCAATGAAACGATCACCATTACCACCTCCATTGATTCAAGTATTACCTCAATATTTTATAACATTTAAGTTTTTGTTTATAATAATTATGACATTAACAATCATAAAAATTTGATTACACTTTTTTGTTTGTATAATGAATATCCATGAGACCTTTCAAAACCAAGGTTTACCAACAGCTTTCCATTCTATGAGTTTTTTTTTTATTAATATTGTAAAATTTATTTAATCATATTGGTCTTCTATTGTATTCTATATACGATATTGCCTTAAACACTCAAAATTGTAAAACCCTGATGTGGAGCCGGGGAGTTTGTCTAGTAGATTTAAGAACCATTGTTATTAAAGGCGGACCAAAGCACTTGTCGGATTGGTTGTATCGTTGAACCGATTATAAAACTGGTTCGGTTTTGTAATTAACCCAGAGTTGCAATTAATCTGGGATAAACTATATTAAATTGTTGTTTTAATTAATAACCCATTAAATAGCCTCTTTTTAATAAAACTCGGACCAATTCTAGAAACCTTAAAATGACATTACCATCTCTAATAGCTTCTTTGAATATGAAATGACCGTGGTCTTTTATGTTATTTTAACTATATAAAAAAAATTGAAGTAAAAGAAAACCCTAGCACTAGCATTTACCCGACGAGTATACCCGTGCATCGTGCGAGTAGCGGAGGTTGGGTAAAGGGCATGCCCCTACCCTACCCGTACCCTTTACCCTTACCTGTTGAAGAGGGTACGGGTAAAAACCCTGCACTGCACTTTGCCCATACCCTCTCTATATATATATATATATATATATATATATATATATATAATTTTTTATTAAATTAAACATTTACTCACAATTTACTCAATATCTATTTTCATGGTGATTAATTTGAAAATAATACTTCAAATTCTCTTAATATATTATTTTAAATTTTATTTAATTTCTATATTTATATTTGATAATATTATCAAAATTGAATTTTAGATATATATTAAGAATCATAATTAAATTTAAAAATAAACAAATATAAAAAAATAATGTTATAATAATTTATTCTATAAATTATAAGAACACCCTGAAAAATAAGATACTAATAAAAACTCAATTGGATATAACTTATGAGAATTACTTATAATGTTTTTTATATTCAAAATCTTACTAGATATTTATAAAATTTGAAGCTATATAAAATATAAATAGTAGATATATGAAAAAATTTAAAATAAAAACCAAGATAGTTAAACATGAACAAAACAAAAGGTAGAGTTACCATTGAGTCCTAAATAAATGTCATTTTTATGTGATTATATAATTTAAGATAAGAAAATATATATTAACTTGTAATTTTGAATTTATGGACATGTGTTTAAAGATTGTAATATAATGTATAATTAATTTATTTTTATTATTATTTAAATTTAATTCGATAATTTGAACAACGGTAGCGGGTACCAGCGGGTATAGCCCGTATCCTACCGAGTAAGGGTAAGGGTATGATTTTTTTTTACCCTAAAGGGTACGGGTAAGAATTTTGGCATACCCTACCCATACTCCTACCCGTGCCGTCCCTATTTCCTTCTCGTTAGATCAATCCGAATTGTTGTCACCGGATATCGGACAATGTTTTTAAGGCGTTTTCAACCAGTAGATCTTATGATGAAACTATCGTCAAGACTCAGGCATTGTAAATAAACAATTATTTAAAAAGAAAATAACTTATTTGAGTGTCAACTTTTGATATTTAAATAGAGATAAATGTTTTACTTAAACATTTTGAGAATCAAAAATGGTAGGGTACTAAATTGCCATCTCTAGAAGGAAGAGCATACACACACCATCAGTCAGCTACTGAGGTGGAGCAGAGTCACTTAAAATCCGACTCCAGCACTTCAGCTTAAACGAAGGTCAATGTTTTTAAGCGGAAACATAAAATGTTTAAAAGGTAACTAAACGGCTAATTTATTAAAATATTGTTTATTTTTAAATTATTTCCTTAAATGCGATTTCGTAATTATTTACGAAATCAAGCATTTCTATATTTTATTTATTATAAACATCCGATCCCATCTGTAGTTTTTAATATTTAAATTTAATTTTAAAACCGAGGGGCCCGTTATTTTTAATATTAAGTTTTTATTTTTAAGGACTTATCTAGAGCTTTTCACAATTAAAAACATGTAATTTCAAACCCTTTTTATAACTTATTATAACTTATCTTTCTTCTTACTATGTTATTTTATCATCATAAACGGGGTCGTTAGGATGAATTGTTGGTGCAATTGCCACTCACCACATTCATGCGTGTGTCGAGCCAATGTAAATTGATCTTAGCCATCCATTTGATAGGTGGAGGCCTATATAAACCCTCCAAATTCCTTTTTCAAACACACAAGTATTTCTATAAGATTATTAATATAGAGAAGCTCTTCTTAAAATTTTTGTCATTGTAGTTTTTATTTTTCTTGCAATGTTATTTTATACATTAAATCTAGCAAAAATTCATATTTTGGTTATATCGAAACGAGGAGACAACCTTGGTCGAGAGGAACACTCGACCAAGGCCCGAGAACTATCGACGAAAGAATAAAGCTTTCCCACTACGGCTGCATAGTTACTCAATTTTCGATCAATGGACTGTGTATGTTTTTCTATCCGTGTTAACTAGTTGACTTTCATATAAGCTTCCTCTTTTT